>NC_049989.1:21596243-21597559 GCF_000003815.2 Branchiostoma floridae | reverse complement strand
CCATGGAGGTCCGAATTACCGAGAAGACCAGGATCAATAAATCAATTAATGGAAGAATGAAAGTTAAAGTTCACTTGCAATTTGTACTTCGGGTTGGAATAAGGAGTAACAAGCCACTATGATTGAGTAAAGTTTTATTGGTATTACTAAACATTGTTTTTGTTTGTAAACATTTATGTTACCAAACAGACGATGCCCACATCCAGAACGGCCACCTGTCCCAGCTGCAGTCCCCGGTGCGCCGCATGAGGGCGCTGTTCGACTATGACCCACAGGAGATGTCCCCCAACGTGGACACAGAGGTAACCCGAGCCTTTTCAAAACTTTGTAAGCAGGAGCTCTCTACCTCCTGTATGTTACTACCAAGTACTTGTTGACCGAGAGGCATGGGGGTATTATGTCATTAGAAAGGAAATTACATGTTTTTGTCATAAAGTAAAACCACACTAATTTGGTAGTTCTTGAAGTCAAAGAATTATTAAATGCTAAACTGAAGAATCGCCATCAACATTGTCTGAGGGAAAGTCTGTATCTTAGTACACACAGTTTCAGAGTTAAGTTTTCTCAAAGCCCTCTGTTTTCATTTGAACTTCTGAATTTTTACCTTCATCTTTTAAAGAAGAAAAAAATGTGTGGCCTTATGTGGGAACTCACCCTGTAGATGTACATGTAGGCTCCTGTAGACACACTTTGGATCCCTCCATTCCCTGTACTAACAATCTGCCTTTCTTTCTTGCTTGCTATGCTTTTGTGCATGAAGTCATGTATGATGTACTTGTACATGTACCACCATGCTCACCAGAAGCATTTTACTTAGTATCAGTAATCATACAGGTGAACTGTAAATGTCTTCTGATCTTCTTTCCTCTTGTCTTTACATTTGTACATTTGTCTTCCAATAACTGGGCTCAAAATCAATTTTGAAGAAAATGTAGGTGCACTGGTGCTTATGATCTGAAAATTTTGGTTAAACTTTTGGTTGAAGTAAAGTAGAATGTTTACAAAATCTAATTACAAACATTATTGTCATTCTTCAGAAATTGAATCTGCTATTCTCTATTTGAAATATATCAAAATTCAAGCATTTGTCAAGTAATACAACAAACTTATGATTTTATTACTTTTCTAATACTTTTCAAGAATATGCTGTACAAGAGTACCTTTACGTGCACTACATAACACTACATTTAGTAATATATACACCCGTGCAAATACAGTCAAAAGTTAGGTACAAAGCTTCACCTTTGCCAGTATTTCCATTATTTCGAGCCCTGTATAACATGTAAATCATGAACATTTCACTGGACTGCTGTAGG
>NC_049989.1:21594216-21596143 GCF_000003815.2 Branchiostoma floridae | reverse complement strand
ACCTGCCCCTATTCAGGTTTATAACACTAATGTGTCTGAGCCTTTTGTACATTAATTGGGCACTGAGGTGAATCAATATCCAAATTTGCACTAAGTTCCTGAAACCTGGGTAATAATAGCACAGAAAAAATGACCACATTGTAAATATCAGTCAGATGATAGCACTATGAAATGAAAATCTTGTTCAGAATTCACTCTAAAATGGTTGTATGAGAAGCTATGCTACAACAGTCCCTCCCGCGATACTTATAGAACAGTCCCGCAAGGAGGTCACATGACTAGTGCCCGCCATTTTGAATTGCTATAGTTAAAGTATGGTAGTATCGTCGCCGTACATTTTGACCAAAAACAGGGACTTAAAATGCTTGTAAAGCACGGAAACTCCGTACACATCAATGGGACACCATCTTGAACATGTTTGTGGCGGTAGGTTTAGGTGTCGTTGCGCGACGGCCGATATTTTTGTGGATATAGTGGGCATTCGCTAAAAAGACATTTTGCTGGGCGTTCGCTAAAAAGACCATCGAGAATCGAAAACTTTGATTTATGTCACTTCAGGTCAATGGATTGACTTGAAACTCAGGATTAATACATGGGAGCACAACGTGGACATATTCCAAGCAAAAAAATTGAGATTAGTGCAGCGCGGACTTCTCTAGAGTGGGCGTTTGTGGGCATTCGCTAAAAAGACCATGCAGGCCATTATCATATATTAAAGCAGAACAAGGGCCATTACTGACTTCCAACCACCCTTAAACTGACAAATTTACTTTCTGCACACACACCCAGAATACCATGTGTTGGGTCCTCTATTCTGATGATTATTATTAATAGAACTATAGGACAGGTGTCCAGACTCTTTTCATATGGGTATAGTTGCTATGTGGAGACAGTTAGATGAAGGTTCTTCATGGGGATTCTGTGCAATGTTTTACAGCTTTTGAAACAGGATAGGAATGGGTTCTGCATGGGGGATATGTAACTATAGTGACAATGACAATGACACTATTCTACAAATTGAAGCCGGTAGATACACCCGCACTCCTCCAAATGATAGATTATGTATGTTTTGTGATAAGAACTATAGGTATATAGAAGATGAAGCGCACTTTCTTCTAGAATGCTCACTGTATAAAGATATACCTTTGTTAATGTACTACGCTTGCAAAACAGAAATATGCACAACTAACAAAAGAAGACTTTTTCAAATATATAATGACATCAGTTAACTATGATTTGATAGAAGAACTCTGTAAGTTCGTCTTCACATGTTTTAAGAAGAGGGAGGAAGCATGTAGAAATATAGTCGTAAGTAGAACATAGAATAGCTTACTTATCAGACTCTTTTGTATGCGACTTACTGCATTTAGCCCTAGGAGGGCATGAATATGCAATAAACTAAATATATAGTGTATACATGTACTGTTTGTTAATGGTCTATGATACAAGATAGACATGGGCTCTACATGGGGTTTATATGTACTGTTTGTGTTACAGGTCTATGGAGACAAGGACGGGGATGGGTTCTACATGGGGTTTATGTATATACTGTTTGTTACAGGTCTATGGAGACAAGGACGGGGATGGGTTCTTTATGGGGGATGTGGATGGCAGGTGTGGGGTGGTGCCCTGTAATCTGGTGGAGGAAATTGAGGATGACTATCGGCTTCAGCAGCTGAGAAACTCCAACAACGTCCTCTCACCCGATAAACTGGACTCCCTACCAGGAGGATATCACAGAGGTGGGTAGGGAGGGGGAGGGAGAGTAAGAATGAACGAATGAATCCTGTCCTCTCAGGGAACCTAGGCCACATGGGCTTATAAGGCACTGAGAAAAACATGTGATTGATTGAGTGAATGAGTGAGTGAGTGTGTGTGTGTGTGTGTGTGTGTGTGTGGTGAGTGAGTGAGTGAGTGAGTGAGTGAG
>NC_049989.1:21579438-21594116 GCF_000003815.2 Branchiostoma floridae | reverse complement strand
CAAGCTGGAGGCTGGCAGCTTTTATCAGGTGCTTCATTTGTGTCTCAAGTCCCCCTACCCCCCTCCTCACTCAGCATCACATCAGGGAAACATCTGGTTTCTTATGGGGTCTTGGGGGTCCTTTTTGTTTGCTTCCCAAAACTCTTTTTTTCCTATTTGATAGATAACTACACCTCTCTGCCCTTTCTTTACTACAATAAGCCTATTCATGATTTGAACTAATGTCCTAATTCCTAATGTCAAAGGTCAAGAACCCTACCTTGTACATGTCTCAAGCTAGCTGTCCTTCCAGTCTGTCTTGAGCATGCTCGATGAGCATAGTCCCGCTATGTCTCAGGGGCCTTCAACTTTGACATATCACCCACAATGCATGTTTTATCAAAGACCAACTTGTTGCCACAGTGCCCTCTAGCGGCAGAAGTTATTATTGCCTATTCAGGCCCAAGGAAAGTATACATAGCTGAAGAGATACAAAAACCTTGACTTACTGACTTGACAAGAACCTGACCTTCAGTTGATACTACCAACCCAACAAACTACTTTAAGAATGGGCTTAATCTTTAAAATGTAGCCATCCATGTTGTACACATAGCAAAAGACATTAAGAAAGTAATATCAAAGTCAAATCAAAATGAAGTAGAATGGCAAAATCTTAACGTTTCTCAAGCTCCCTGTTCCGTGGATCACTGGGACTTTTTACGGTGCCACCCACAGAATTTGGTGCTTAAAAGATTTTAGGATTTTGCCATTCTGCAGTCTGCTTGGAGGATAATTGAGTACAGCCTATAGAGTGGATCTCCCCATCTGAAGTGATAATTTCTCCCCTGTGTTTGTTACAGATGGAGCTTCCCTTCTACCAGGGAGACATCATCCATGTGGTGGGAGAGATGGATGAGGATGGATTCTTCATGGTGAGACTCAAACAGTTCAGTTTGTTGGTTGATAGGTTTGGCTGTTCATGACGTACAGCCAGGGCAGATACTAGAATTTGACACAGACAAAAAAACAAGTCAATTACAAAATTCTAAGAATTGTATATTTGAGTACAATTTGCTTGCCGGATTGAAAAAAAGTCATTTTGCATGCTGAATACCAACGCGCCCTTAGAATTGAAGGAATTGTACTTAATAATACCTTAAGTTCCTAAACTTCTATATTCATTAAGAATCTCAAAGTATCTTGGTCTTCTGTCAGGGTGAGATGGATGGACGGAGAGGCCTGGTCCCCTCTAACTTCCTGGAGGACCTGTCAGGCGACCAGGCAGACAACTATGCACCACAACCAACCGGTCACGACCGGTCATATCACAGCCCCTCACATATACAGGTAAGGCCAACCGGTCACGACCGCGCATATCGCAGCCCCTCAAATATACAGGTACAAACGTGTGTGTGTATGTGTGTGTGTGTGTGTGTGTATGTATTGATGTGTAAATGTGTGTGTGTGTAGGTATGTACAAAAGTATGTAAGTGTGTCAGTGTTTGTGTGTGTGTGTGTGTGTGTATGTATGTGTTTGTATGTATGTGTGTCTTTTGTTCTCTGCCCTTTTGATTAAAAATTGCCTCCGTGATTGACAGCTTGTTTCCAATGATTGACAGCCATGTTTGACATGCATGATTGACAGCCTGTTTCCCATGATTGACATGTATGATTGACAGCCTGTTTCCCATGTTTGACATGTATGATTGACAGCCTGTTTCCCATGATTGACATGTGTGATTGACAGCCTGTTTCCCATGGTTGACATGTATGATTGACAGCATGTTTGACATGTATGATTGACAGCCTGTTTGACATGTATGGTTGACAGCCTGTTTCCCATGTTTGACATGTATGATTGACAGCCTGTTTCCCATGTTTGACATGCATGATTGACAGCCTGTTTCCCATGATTGACATGTGTGATTGACAGCCTGTTTCCCATGATTGACATGTGTGATTGACAGCCTGTTTCCCTCGATTGACATGTATGATTGACAGCCTGTTTCCCATGATTGACATGTATGATTGACAGCCTGTTTCCCATGATTGACATCTATGATTGACAGCCTGCTTCCCTTGATTGACAGGACCGAGACGTCTCCCCCCAGCCCGACAGGAGAGAAGCTCAGCCGCCCAAGAAGAAGAAAGGACTTCTTTCGAAGGGCAAGAAACTTTTCAAGAAGCTCGGAGGCAGCGTGGAGGGCAAGAGCAAGAGATAGCTACAGCAGCAACATGTTTCCATGGCAACATTGTCCCCATGGCAACAGAACAGTTTCAGGACTGCCCAATGCTATTTATAAAGATGTGTCCATGGCAGCCTAACTCACAGACTGGGCAGTTGTTTAGTTATTTATGGAGTTGTTCATGAGTCTCCATGGCAACTGAATTTATATAATGAGCAGTTTCAAGACTGCCCCACATTATTCATGTAGAAATATACTCATATGGATCCATGCAGCTATTGTGAGGAAATATTTCCTGGAAATGTTGCAATTTCCTGGTAATGTTGCATTTTCATGGAAATGATTCATGGAAATATTGCAGTTTCTGGGAAATGTTGTAGTTTCCTGGAGATGATGCAGCTTCCTGGAGATGTAGCAGTTTCCCGGAAATGTCGCAGTTTCCAGAAAAGATGTGGCTTCCTGTGGAGAAAGTGCCAATCCATGCTTTGTGCCATGCCGTGCCCTCAGGCCAGCTCAACACCTCGTCACGCCGGACGCGGTCGGCCTCGGGACCAACAACAACTGCTTCTTATTCTCTCAGTACTTTATTTGACAATGAATGAATTTTGTAAAAATTGCCTCAGATTCTCATATCCATCCCTCTGGAAGAGGATGGTATAAAATTCTCAACTAGAAAGGCGGAAAACTTCTCTGACTTTCAGACCAGGAACGTGCAATCTTAGTCCTGGGCTGGTAACGTTATGTTATGTTATGTAGTAGAATTATTGTTTATGTTAGCGTCGTGTTGTGTTTTTTTCCACTTGTGATTATATTATTTTATTCCTGCATTCTAGGCTAACGTGTTCCCATCGCAGTAATTCCAAGTCTGTAAGTTCCTTTGTTGAAGTATTAAGAGATGACAGTATTCTGTGGCCTCCAGTACAGTAGCCTGGCATGAGGGCATGATTTCAGAATGTTATCGAATAAGGACAACCGCAGCCTGTTAATGTTATTTTAGCACAGTAGTCTATGGCCTAATGGACCTTAAAGGAGCCTGGTTGGAGACTTTTAGCCCCAATACTGGTGTATGTTGAATGGCTAGGTGGCTATGCTAGCAGACCTATGAGATTGAAATTAGAAAAAAGGCTTCGGGTTAAGTTTCTATTCTTCAGGCATTCCTGCCTGGACGTTGTGCCCGTGACCATGGGAAAGGCACTTTGCACAGCTTTTCTTACTTCACCCATGTGTGAAAATGGATTCCTCAGACACAGTGATTAACAGCTTACTTCCTCTATGGCTTCATCAAAAGGGCAGTGGGCCTACCTTACCTTTTTTCTAAAGCTAACAAGTGAGATTACCTTAGTCTATATTTGGGCCTTCAACATTAGAGTGTAAGAGACTGCAGGAGTTATTTTTGGACATACAAAGTCTGTCTAAATTACGAGATTAAAAGGGGCCGACGATTGCCTCAGAAGGCTTGGTTGGAGGCTATAATTTCCTCTGTGGGAGGAACCTGTGATTTCAATGCTCCAGGCACCTGTATTGGAGGCTACAATGTTTATTATGTTGTACTTGCGTTAAAGAGTCTGTATGATATAGATATTAAGTAAATCCTGTGTTGTAGATATGGTATGATTTGTTCCGTATGTTGAGTCCATCCAGCTTGCCCCATCCTTCTCTACTGCCCTAACATACATGTAGATGTTAACATACATGTAGATGTTAACATACATGTAGATGTTAACATACATGTAGATGTTAACATGCATGTAGATGTTAACATACATGTAGATGTTAACATGCATGTAGATGTTAACATACATGTAGATGTTAACATACATGTAGATGTTAACATACATGTAGATGTTAACATACATGTAGATGTTAACATACATGTAGATGTTAACATACATGTAGATGTTAACATCCATGTAGATGTTAACATACATGTAGATGTTAACATACATGTAGATGTTAACATCCATGTAGATGTTAACATACATGTAGATGTTAACATACATGTAGATGTTAACATACATGTAGATGTTAACATACATGTAGATGTTAACATACATGTAGATGTTAACTTACATGTAGATGTTAACATCCATGTAGATGTTAACATACATGTAGATGTTAACATACATGTAGATGTTAACATACATGTAGATGTTAACATACATGTAGATGTTAACATACATGTAGATGTTAACATCCATGTAGATGTTAACATACATGTAGATGTTAACATACATGTAGATGTTAACATACATGTAGATGTTAACATACATGTAGATGTTAACATACATGTAGATGTTAACATACATGTAGATGTTAACATACATGTAGATGTTAACATACATGTAGATGTCAGGATTGAAACAAGGATTTACATTACAAACTCTGCTCGATCTGCTACGTTTTCCACTCAGATATCGACAAAATGCAATAAATGTCATGCAGTTGTCCAGAGTCCAAGTCGTTTCATTTCTTTTCTTTGTAAGAAAATCACGGAAAATCCTTTTTTTGTCCAGTTGGAGATGATGAAAAAATCTGCCAGATTGATGCCCATGCAATTCGGCTACCCGCCGCTAGGTGTGTAAGGCCGTCGGGTGAGTGCAACTCCAAGCGTCCCAAATGCGCATGTGTGGAAACAGGGGCACAGTGTCGTTACCATGGTAACTGAGTATGACGAACTTGTCGCTTGCCTCACACGAGGATGGTGCCCATTTTTCAAACACCCTGACAAACAGATCTACAGGTTTGCCGAAATATAAATTTACAGGGATGGCTTTAGTATTCACACAAAAGGCTAGCCATGCTTGTCAGAAACAATATATAACATACAACTAAACATAAACATGCACAGTATCAACAACGGCACCCCTCAGCTCCATTTGTATTGTCTTTGTCAGTAGGGCTATCCTGATTTAGAAGTGAAATGTTTTCAACGTTTAGAAGTGAAATATTTTCAACGAGGCGTCATTGAGTAATCTAACAAGCTCTGGTGCCGGACAGTCTATATGTTCCACATTTCACTGCTCTTGGTGCCTTTTATTCTTGCCGTGACATTCTAGTCTGTGTAACACAAACTCCGCTGTCCAGGGCTGTAACTGGCCCCTCCCCGCGGCCGTTGGCCGGCGGATGTTGGATGTTGGGCGGGCTGCTATAAGCGAGATTTAATCAGGCTAGTGACATTCCAGGCATTGCTGATTTGTTGCATTCAGCAGTGAACTCTGAAATGCGTTTCGAAGTGTACGGATGAATGGATGGTTGGCCGTTTTTAGAAGCAGCATAGAAGACAATGTGTCTACCTCTTTCATCTTCAATGCTTGAGTTTTTTGGGATCTGATTTCATGTCACCAGATCAGATTCCGCTTAGTGTGCACTTGTTGGATTGTTTCGAATCAAGTCTAGGCGGGGAGGAGGGCGTGACCCCGTCAGTTGTCCTGCCGAGTTGACATCTTCAGCCGCCCGAACCTCGCTACCTTCGCGGGGACACCGGTATGTACCTCCCTGCCAACAGGGAACAACAGAAGCATGCGGGATGTCGCCGTGCCAACACTGACCCGTGTTCTGCATTAGCTATAGAGGCCTGCACAGTCGCAGTTTTGGTTTGGTCTCATAGAGACAATGCAGCTCCGAATCTCTTAATAATAGTCACAATCTCGCTGCTGCTGTTACAGTATTAAATGGAATATAAGTAAACTGCTACCATTTCCCCACAGAAGTTGAAATCAGAATCTCTGAAAATAGTCACAATCTATAGCTATAAACTGCTATTACAGTGTCAAACGGTAAAATTGAATTCTAGGTAAACTGCTACCATTTTCCACTAAAGATTGTGATCGTGCTGTGTCCAAGAGAGCCGACAGATCGCTCAGCGAATTTCCTAGATTTTTAAAATGAATTAACGAATTAACGTGTTTTTTTTTAGACATCTTCGATTCTTGTTCTTGAAATTATACTTTCAATTTTTGCACCAAATTTCAAACATGACATGAATGGCCCCACAAGTCGAGTCGCTGTGCCGTCGCTTAGCGATGTGATGTGGGGTCGTGTGGCGTAACCGCAGGGTGCCTGGCACGGGACCCAGAGGTCCTGGATTCGATTCTTGCCATGCTACCGATCTTGTGCCGTTGGGAAACGCACTTACCACTACCTTCCTCACTCCACCCAGGTGTAAAAATGGGTCCTTCGGGGGAGAGGTAAAAGGCAGTGGAAGGGGAGAGATGAGCTCCTCCTCCCAATGCTACCGATCTTGTGCCGTTGGGAAGCGCACACAACTTTCCTCACTCCACCCAGGTGTAAAAATGGGTACCTGACTTCGGTTGGGGAAGTAAACGGCAGTAGAAGGGGAGAGATGGGCTCCACCTTCCAATATCATCATCATCCGGGCGTGCTGGTTGCACGGACGGCCATCACTCTCTTCCTCCATCCTTCCCTATCCTCCATAGCCTTGGGCAGTATACCGTGCCCTAGACACAGTGAATGATTGACCCACTACCCCCTCTACCTTTTACTGTGTGGTACTAAAGAGGCTACACAGCATGACTCCCCGCCACACCTGTATGTAACCATCACCCCCACCACTAATCCGCACACTGAAAGCTCCAGCTTTGCCACCTCCAGTTGTTTCGCTCCTGCGCGCTTTGAAGTTTTAAAAACAATAAATTGGCATGACAGACAGCAGCTCCTGATGAAGATGGGCTGAATGAAATTTGCTCGGAGAAACCCGAGCCGACCATGGGCGGGCGCTGCCCGTCTGATGTAGCTCCACTCACACCTCCTAATTTCGGAGAAGTCGCGAAGCTCGTCTCTCCCTCAGGTGTGTTTCATTAGACAGCAGACATTAAAGGTTGTAGCATTTAGACTGCGGCCTCCAATGGCGCTCATCAGGCCCAGATGCGCCAGGTTTGTGCCTGGCCAAGCGGAGTGTCAGCCCACGGGGATGACAGGGCGTTTTGTACCAATGTAATCAGAGCGATGTCAGCCTCCGGCGACCCAAGGCACACTTTCCACGTGACGGCGACCGTAGAGCTCTCAAAATTTGATTTATGTGACTCTTAATTTGGAATATGGATGCCTGGTGTAAAGATGTAATTTCAGACGCAACATGTACAACTCCCAAAACGTTACAAATACCTGTTATTTATCTGTAGAATTCATTGGGCGATTTGTTGAATTTTACTTGTCTCTATCCGACTCCGGCCTGGCCGAATAGCAATAAGGAACTATGGCCAAGTTAGGAATAAAAGTCTAGTAGGAGTTAATTGGCCTAGGAGTAAACTGGCCGGACGGTGGATAGCTGGATGGATTGCAAAAGACTGACTGACATCCCATGGCAACTCATTTGTCCCTATTGGACCAAATTCTTCTCTTTTGTCATCCACCTGAGACTAAACATTTGCGATGCTCAGTGACCGCGGTCTGTAGGGAGAGGTGTCTCTCTTGGGCCACTGCAAACACAAAGACGCTGCTCCAGGGCAAACCCGAGTACGTAAAATGATCAATGGCACACGGAGGAAGGGTTAGGAGTCGTCATAGTACACACATGTGTGGAATCACAATACAGAAGAGTTACCGACGACTCACTTGATACTGGCTGACAGCATGTTTTACCGTGATATCGCCAGACTGATGTTGATGGCTGTTTTTCGTATCCGAAGATCAATGGTAGGCAGACAAGGTTGCTTAGACGACCAGTCTGCCTGGCCTGCACGTGACTTTTTAAGGTGAAGGAGGGGTGTGCACTCCCTTCTCCACCCTCTCGTCCACTGGCGCACTAAGTCCTACAGGGACAGAACTGTTTGCCACGTAAGACGACCCCAGCAGATGCAGGTTTATTATTTGGAGTCTCCGTCTCCTAGGAGGACTTCCGACCAAGTTCCTCCTACCCCTGACTCGTGTGTCATGGCGGGTGCGTCATGCCCGAACATGCCCCTATGGCCTGTCACCACCACAAAGGCCTGTCACTGCCACTAGCCGCAGCTATGTACTCATTTACACCTGAGTTAGGTGAGGAAAGTCGTGTAAAGTACCTTTCCCAAGGGCACAAGATCGGTGACACGGCAAGCCGATTTGAACCCGGGACCTCTCGTGCCTGAGACCAACGCGCTCCCGATCGTGCCACGCAGTCCCACTGATGTACACGGTACAGATATCGCCAGACTGATGTACCGGTAACGGTACAGAGGTGATGTGGGGCCGGCTGAGGCCACGGCATACTGACGGTTACAGATATATAACAGGAGAACCCGGCTGTAAGCTGATGCACGGTACCCGGTACAGGGTGGAACTTCGTACACGTGCGGCCATGTGTATGACATTACAATAGGGAAGGGTTAAGTTGTAAATGCTGACACTGGACTTTTTGAATGTCAAATGACGTTTGAAGTTTTCAAAAAGTTTCACCTTTGGTTAATCAATACACAGTTTTCTCATGGCTACCGCCCTAACAGCACCGGAGCTACCGGAGATGTGCGACAGGAGAAAATACAACATGATGGTTCTGTACTTGTAGTTCACTTTGGAGCTGATAGCACGTCCAGTTAACCGCTTTTTAGTATGTAAACCACTACAGCTTTACTTTGTATGCAATTAGCCCTTGAGCATGAATTTGCAATAAAGATTATCGTTTATAGAGTGAAGTATGGTCACGAAATTGAATGACGACTTGTTGGCCTTGTGTATATCGTGATCGGTTGGGTTGAAGAGTTTGGACTTGAACTCCCCAGTGTGTCTGTCGTACGGTACACCGGGATTTGAACCGGCGACTCTTTGTTCCACATTAGGCAAGGCTTTGAACCCGCTACTCATTTGTTCTACGTTATCTGTAACTGCTGGTTATATTAGGTCATATTACACTGAACGACCTGTTACACCTAAACTTTGTTCATCTTTCCGTAAATATTCCTATATAGCGAAGATTTATTTAATATCCATTTATTAGCAAATGTGGCAAAGTACATCTCATCGAAGACGCCCCTACGTACTGTGTTTGGTGATAACAAATTCCACTCTACAATAGTTATGGGAAAATACGAATTTTTTAACACATCAATCCTAGATTAGTAACTCTGGTACTTGTTCTTTTTTTAGCTGAGACTAGATACTTATCAGTCGGTACGGTACTTTCACTAGGATCTGGTCCCGCTATTGTGAGCCAGGTTTGTGGGGGGAGGGTCAGCCCTGACTACCCATAGCGACACGTACCTGCGCGCCCGGGGTTAACTCATCTGTGATGTACTTAATGTGTTGTGTCTGCTGGGTTAACGTTCTAACCGCGGGAACCACAGGAGCTTCTGGGATGGAGGGATTCAGCTTCTGTCTTATTCTCCAAGCAGACGTTCGGCTCCGGTAGCCGGGAATCCAGCCGCGTTGTGCTTCGGTCGCTCTGCTTCCTGCGGGGGAGAGACCAAAGCACAATACGGCTGGATTCCAGGCTACGGCTCCGGCTGTTATTGCACATTTTTAGGCGTTTTAATCGGGCTTTCTATCAAAAAGTTCTGTACCGTTCTTTAGTGTAGTTCTCTAGTGTCTACCAGACACCCGTCTGGCTGAAAAATGACAGGGGACTTTGGCCAAGTTAGGAATAAAAGCCTAGTAGGATTTAATTGACCTAGGAGTGAACTCATCGAGCTAGCTGGATAGACTGCAAAAGACTGACTGAAAACCCTTGACAACGTATTTGTCCCTATTTGGCCAAATTCTTCTCCTTTTTTTTTCAAATCCAGCTGACACGTCTGCCAGGAGACTAGGTTCGACTCAGCGACTCCGAGTTGATTCCACTCCGAAAACGGACCCAAGATGGGACCCTTGCACCAGTGATAGCTTGCTGACGCCTGAGATGCAGTACTGATGTGCCAGACAGGGGCCGTGATTTGTACTCCACCTGTTGTGCCTGACTCGCCCACAACAGGCAGTGTAATCTCCAAGCAGATGTGATGAAGTGTACGGGTCTACGCGTTTGCACGTCTTACTTCAAGTTACTTCTCCCCCAAAGAGAGTGAAGAATTGAAGACCTGTTTGTGTGTTTGTCTGACTGTCAGTGTTTCTGGTATTCCCAGTACGCAGTGTTGCCTTTAATATCCTATCAAGGGCGTTACTGAACGTCTTTGATCCAATCAATGCTACATTTTTGCCTCGCATAACCGTCATCGTATGTCTGTTTGCTTTTATCTGCACGTCTTCTCTTTCGCTGATCGCTTCACTACTTCATCACTACTTTAAGGATGCGTAAAATCTTGGAAAAGACGTACACGCTCACAAAACAGATCCCGCACCCTCGTCTCATCTGCTTGGACCTGCCAGGCCGTGCGCACATGGCGGCCTTACGTGACCTTTGACCCACTTGTGTCCGCGCCGTTTGTTTGGTCTCCCGTCTGTTCAGTCTGTTCGCAGACTTCGACCATGACATATGACTGACCCCTGACCCCTGGAGACGGTTGCCAAGGTTACATATGCTGTTGTCAAGGTCATTCGTCTTCTCCGTGGCTGCTCTCGGAACATACTGTCGAAAGTGCCAAAACATTCTTATCGACAAGAACATCCTGTAAATAATGCCAAAGCATGCTTATTGACAGGAACATGATGCCAATACTGTTGTGACAAAACATTCTTATTGACAGGAACATCCTGCCAATAATCAATAGTGCCAACACATTCTTATTGAGAGAAACATTCTGTCAAGAGTGCAAAAAAATATTTTAATTGACAGGAACATACTGCCAATAGAGCCAAACATCCTTATTGACAGGAACATCCTGTGAAAACGCCATGTTCAAGTTCTCCAATTTTCGGTTTCCCCACGGTCACCCTCACACTCAGGGTTGACAATCGTTAGGCTTTGCCGCGATTGTCAACCCTGAGTGTGAGGATGGGTTTCCCTTGTGCGTGTCGACTTGACGTGACCACCCAGTCACAGTCAGCATCTACGCAACGAAGCAATTTCCATTGGCAAAGCAATATGCTCTATTTGCCACCATAGAATACTGTAAATGCAGATATTTGCGCGGTGGTTTTATGATCTTTTATGTCCGCGTTTTTCGCGTTGCAAGTTTATCGCGAACTTAAAACGCGAACATTTTTTCATGGCAGTAAAGTGCATGGTGATACCGTGAACTTAAAACCACTGCGAACAGTCCTTTTCCCGCCACCACGAAATTAAATCCCCGCGAACTTCAAGATGCAGCCGCCCTGCTACCGAGTATCTGCTTGGAGATTAGCCATCAGGGTGGGCTAATGTATACAGAGTACACCGGTGTCTGTGTATCTTATTCTACAACATGTGACGTGTGACAATATTGATGTCCGCCTGGGCACATGGTGCAGTGCTATCACAGGTAAACCGTTACTGGAGTGTGGTCCGGGTTAGTGTGTTAGTCGGACATGTATGTACAGCTGACGGTGGGCCGGACCCAGCGGGCGCTCCCCTCCCCCACGCCGGGCCCTGTCTGATCCCCGCCCGCCGGCACTCCGCCAAGTTCCCGGTGTCTGCCCGCTGGCTCCCGTCGGGCTCCTGACCGCAAAGAATAATCATAGAAACCTGTCACCAAAGTTCAGCGGGACCACCCTGAGTGTCTCCAGGAGCGCTGTACTGTAGCTATGTTTGTCTCAGTCAACTCGCAACAGTCAAGACGAGTAGCGACCAAAAGACGCTGTTGCAGTTATAATGCTGATGTTGCATCATATTTCACAAATGTCTGGGCAAATTCCGACAACATAAAGGAAAACTATAAACCTCCGCACAAAGAGCCGTACTCACGGAGTTAGCTACATTGTGTCAGTCCGGGTAAGGGCCATCGTCAGAGTCATAATACTCGTATCATATTTCACAAATGTCTGGAACTGTTCAGACAACAGAAGGGGAACTCGTCGGACACTAAAGGGGGATTATTTTCTTTCATTCTTAACTATCATGATTAGTCGTTTAGACTTCACGTATTTCGTAACCGGACCGCTCTAATTCAACGTCAGGTGTGATCGGTAGGTGATTAGAATTAAGGTAATGCCGTTTTGGAGGGTAACGCGAGGAGTTATCAGCTCCTAGAATTTATAATGATGAATAGAACTTTAGAACTTTATTGCTCGACATTTGTACATGGTACAAAGTATGGCAATGACTGTTACACAAAGTACAAAATAGGTGTAGAGAATAAGACTTGATATCCTAATTAACGTAACAAGAAGGGCTGACACATTAGTCTTTGATATAGTGTTACAATCGAGTTGGGCTATACATGAGCTTCATTACTCTTTCTAATAGCAAAGCAGTCTTTGATATATTTGCCTATCCTTGCATTATGGGAGTCGTGGCATCCGAAGATATATACAAATCTGTCTGTAGCATCGAGTCTCTTGAAATCTGCTGTACTGTATTCGAGAAATGTAAATAGCTCATTACGTAAAATAGCGTATCTAGAGCATTCCATTAAAAAGTGAAATTCATCTTCAATATGCTTTGGACAGAAAGGACAGAACCTTTGGTCAGGGGCTACATTGTAATATCTACCTGTTTCAATATTCAATTTATGGCTGCTGATTCTTAACTGAGTAATCGCTTTTCGAATTTCAAAATTATTTATATCATAAAGGTATGTTTCTTGTTCATAACATTCTTTTGACTTGCTAAGAAAAGACAGCTTTGAATTGTTTTCAATAGAATTAAACCACTTTTGTATATATGTATCTTGTAGCCGGAGGCGTAGTTGGTTGACAATATAATCTATATTATAAGCCTCAGGTTTCATCCATATGTGTCCAAAGCCATGGTAACAGAGAATGGTGTACCTTGTAATCCACTCTACCCCCATGCAGACCCTCCAAACTTGCTCCATGATACCTGACGTCAATGTCTAGTTTATGATACAAACCTAATGATTACAAGATACAGACGAGAGAAGGTCTTAGAAACCGAATCATGACTCGGAAGCTGAAGAGACCAGTGTTTTTATCACCTTACCTTTCATAGTCAGCACATGCCTGAGAATTATGCACTTTTCTCCAAATTTAGTTCATTTCGTCCTCGTAATTCGAGGTGCCCTTAATGTCACTCCATGTATCTCTGTCTAGCATGGCGGCTAGCAGGTTGCGGTCCTTTTGTCCACCCTCTTCCTCCAGTACTTCATAATATGAAGTGTCAGGTTCGCTCCACCTCACACGAGGATGGATGATGATGATGATGATGAGGAGGTTTGGTCGTCCCCTTCTTCTTTTCTCCCATCGTCAGATATAATGTATGAAGACCTTTATTGTAAACCATATACATATTTGTGTACAAATAAAAGTCTAGTCTACTCCAGTACATTCGCCTTCCTCTCGCTTCTTGGTAATTGCATAAATGTAGCTAGCTGTATGATTAGTTAGGAACTGTTTCATGATTGAACACTAAGGAATATGAATTTATCTTTACTATTCAAGTAACTGAAGCGGGGAAATTTACTTTAACTAATAACACATAGCCGAAAAGAATGCTTCTATCGCTATCATACAAAGACTATCTACAGTAAAATGCACTTCGTCTTCCTTCTACCTTTCCTAAACTAGAAAATTGGTAGATATACCCCGCAGCTGGTGTACGTCTCGCCAAATGTCACACCGACATCGTCAAAACGCGCCATGGTGGGTACAGGCCAGGTATGAAATTGGAGGTCGCGCGCATGAAAAGCGGCACCAAAGTGGTCGTGAAAGGTGATTTCCCCTCGCGCTGTGCCTGTTCATCAAAGGCATATCAAGGTGGGTTCACACGTGCGTATATATACAAGTCCGTATGAGGTCCGTATGGAAAACGTAGCCTCTACCAGGCTCCTGGAAAAATGGTGCAAATTGGACAAATATAGAGAGAAAACATGCCTCACGAGTTAGCTGGGTCGCAAACTATACTCCTTCGGCATGTTATGCATATATGTTTGTCCATTTGCTACTATTTTACAGTGAGCTGTGGAGCCTGATAGAGGCTAAGACGTCCATACGGACTTCATACGGACTTGAATATATACGCACGTGTGAACCCCCCTTTACATATATAGTCACAGTGCTGTAAGCGTCTACGCGGAAAATGTGTCATTATTCGTAGTTTTCTGGACAAGTTGCCAAACATTCCACCTGTAACAATTGTCGCGCAATACAGCTCTTCTATGTGAAAAAACAACAGAAAAGTATCAGTGTCATAAAAATGCTGTTGCCTGAATGACGCTGATATTTAAAACTAGAGGATAACACAGAAACGATACACGATTTTCTGATAGGCAGATATCGCAGCTGATAGACAATGCCATACCTTCATAAAGTTATTGGTGTATGTTTATACCCAGTCAATATAACCTTGCGTGGAAGTCTGCACTGCACTGGAAGATGCCAGCAAGGTACATTGTACTACGGACACTCCCGTTTACGACAGTTTTGATATACGGCACTTTGTATGTTTTACGACAATCAACACAGCAGTGCCAACAGTCGGACTGGTCAGAGTGGATCTCTGACGTCATGACGGTAATATCGGAAAGAGAGTGTATTCATTCTGACTTACTTTAC
>NC_049989.1:21567116-21579253 GCF_000003815.2 Branchiostoma floridae | reverse complement strand
TCTTTTATGGTATTAGACTGCAGTCTATGGTGTTACGCGAACTTAAATCCACCGCGAAAAGTCCCAGAAGTATCGTAACCAAAGTTTCTTCTATAAATCTTTTAGAAATTGCACCTGTTGAGTGAAACATTTCTTCTAATCTTTTAGAAATTGCACCTGTTGAGTGAAACATTACGATGCCTTTACACGTATCTTGCATTGCTGTTTGAAGTCCAACTTGCTTGGTTTCGTGAATTCACTGAAATCTGATCACTGTGCAGTCTGCCAATTTGCTGCGCTTTTTTACGTGGCGTACTTCAGGTTGCTACATTTCGCCAGTCACAGAATTCAGTTTTCGTAACGCTAGGGTATGGTATATTTATGCAATGGTAACTCAAATTGTCGCCAACGAAGGGAATGGAGCACTAGTATGTCCTGTCGTAGTCAGTTCCAGTCAAGTACAACCAGCAGACCGACAGGAGTTTAGCACAGAATCGTCACCTTCAGCTGTCAATCATCCCAGCCAGACGGACCCGTCCATTTTCACCGCGGGGAGGAAGGAGGGGCGTTTCTCACTACTACATCGCAAGTTCAAAGACGTGTCCATTGATGTCATTCTGTCAGGCCACGGCAGTGGTGTTAACGTTACAAGAAACAGAAGGCAGGTGATTTTTGTTTCTCCCATCCGTTTCTGATTCCTTGTGGATAAAGAAGAAGGTAACCAAGCTGACATGATCCTGAAGATATCACACACACCCTTCAAGGACGAAGTATGTTACGTTAATTATTGTGTTTTCTGAACTCTGGAATCAGTTATGACCATGTTGTTATCCAGACTGAAACCATGTTTATCCATAGATATTGGGTTATATAACAATGTTTTTCAGGCTTCAAGCGTCTGAAGTGAGGTTATGTAACATAACGTAGAACAGATAAAGAGTTCGGATGGTATTGTATAGTCTTGTGTAACGTTTGCAATGTCATTCTGCAGACAGTAACGTTATATATTCTAACTTTTAACTTTCCTGCAGACAGTATATATATTCTAACTTTTAACTTTCGCCAAACGGTGTAGCGAAAATACATGCATTCTTGTGATGTAGATTGGAAATAAGACAGCAGTGCTGACTTCATATGATAGTTAAAAGAGGAAGGGTAAAAATAGTGGTGCGTACCTAAAGCCTGGATTTTGAATTGGACCTAAAAATGTTTAGGTCCAAGTCCAGAAAAAACCTAAATGTCCGGAGCCAAGTCCTGACTTGCAAAAAGCAATCTGTCACTTATATTCCCTTTTTTGTTCTAAACCATCTAAAACCTTCCATAGACAGTGAAATTTGCACTGGAAAAAGACAAAAAACATTTTGTGCTTACCCTGGCTGTATTTAATTTGCATGTATTTTTCACATTGCATTTCAATTCATGCTAACATGAAATTTATATGCACCATATGCACACCTCCCCTTCAAAAAAAATTCTAGTGCACATAATATGCAATGACAGGTTCAGGTCTGGACTCAAAGTCCGGACCTGAACCTGAACTGCTGGACCTGAATCCGGACCTGAACCTGAATATGAGTTTAGGTACGCAGCACTAGGTAAAAATGTAAACTTAAATCGGAACACCACTAGCGGATGCCTGTGTACACAGATCGCAGTCATACCCACAAAACGGACTTGATCTGAGCCCGTTATCCGTTTCTCTCGGACTCTCAAGACTCAAGTTTTTGAGTCGAAATACCCAAACTTGACATGTCAACTACACATTTGCATCAAGCGATTCAATATTTCTGAAAGGTGTTTGTTTGGGTCAAGTAAAACTGGCCCATTGTTCCCGAGAATGTGTCAGGCATAACGTTACTACTGCATTTTACTATGGCGTTATCACTTAAAGTTGAATACAGTGATCCTTATCTCCAAGCAGATGTTCGGATGAAAAATCGTGATCTTCTTTTGGGGGGCTGGCCTGATCTTTTACACCCCACCCCCTGGTAGACATGTACAGTACCTTAACGACCCCCCCCCCCTCTTCCCTTCTTACGTAGATGGATCTAGGGGGGCATAAAGCACTGTTAGCCAAACACGAGGCCTAACTAGCCACAGGTTTTTGTACCAGCCAGGTAAAATTGGCGGAGCGCGGTTCAGTGGAAAGTTCAGCCCGGGCTCCTCTCGATAGGAACCAGCAGGCACCTTGAACCAACCCTCATTCAACCCGACAGTCCGGACCTCTGCTTTGTGCCTCTGTCTCCCCGACCATTTGTCGGCGGCTTCAAAGGGAAGTGCACGGCGAGTCGTTCACCTTGAGATTGGAAGATGGTGTTCTATAATGGAAGACATAAGACGGCGGCGTAGCGTTACTGTCGGGTGGATGTTTGGTGTCCTGTAAGATGTACAGCCTATCGTTAAACCTGCGTCTCCTATCATTACAAGTCATTATTCAGGACTAGGATCTCTATTAACCCCGATACTGGAACAGCCAAACATTCGTCTACTTCATCCCGTCGGGCATTCTTCATTACTTATTCGGCCGTGCGAAGCGCCGCCGCATAGTTCTCTCCGCCCACGTCGCTGGGAGGATTTGTTGTTGCTGACGTGGAGTGATCTGTCTGAGAATTTATGGGCCTAGTACAGAATGGAAGGGAATTGTAGAGAATGGATGGCCCTTGTAGAGAATGGATGGGTCCTATATAGAATGGATAGCCCCTGTACAGACTGCCTGTCCGGGCGGTGTTGTGTCACCTGCCCCGACGCGCGCACACGCCCCTTTACTGTGGGGAATCTGACAGGGTCACGTGCCCCCGTGCAGAAGGTCGGGGCGCGCTCCACAGAAACACATGGCCGCCGAAATCGTCTGGGTTAACTTCACTTTCGGCAGACGGAGACTAATTCTCCTGTCACGCTGCCATAACTTAAGCGGTACGATCGTCTTAAACCTACCCGTGGATGCCAACCCATAGCTAGTCGGTGCGTCCGACTACAAACAGTAAAGCGTGCTGTACATTATACACAAGCTTCTAGAATTGGTCATCCTCTGGCATGACGGCTCAATTATCCCCTAGACCCCCCCCCCCCCCGTCCACTGACCCTCACGCCCCTTCCCCCGGACAATCCCCACACGTCATGTGGATAGACACACAGGCATTACGCTTGCTTCATTAACCAGCCGTACCCATAGCTGCGGTCATTAAGTTCTTTGTTCCGCGTAGTTTGAGCTACGATATGAAGGTTAGGTCTTATTAGAAACAGGCAGGCCCCACATATGCCCCAACTACAGGCCGAAAGAATGCGGACAAGTGTATTTGTGAGTGTTCCACAGACAAGGCGCTGCCTGTGCAGGCTTAGGACGGAGTAGGAATCCCTGGTTCTCCGCATGTGCGCACCGGGGGTTGTACAGACCATAATTTGAGTCAATGGGACGCGGGGCGTAGACAAGCAGTTTCGTTAATTCAAAGCACTTGTTCAAATCATTGACCCGACCAGCTTCATCCCCGGCATTTATGGTACACCAAGTTCGTCTGGGAGAAAGAGTTACTTTTATATAGAAGTGTAAAGTCGTTATAGCTTGCCGTGTCGTCAGCCACTACCTGTTCTCAGTGCGAGTGGGTTACAACCCTCCATGGTGTACAGAAGGACGTCCAGAAGCAGCTATGACGAAACGTCTAACCTGACCTTTACACCAACCACTACCCCGAAACCCCCTCCTTCAAAGTGTAAGAGTCCGTGCATATGTAAAACACTTAACGGCAAGTTATAAAGTTAGTTAGATACGCCCAGGAGGACACAGTAGCCGTTTGGGGGATACTGTGCCGGTCGGCTGTACAGCGCTGATAAGGAAGGCCACGTCTGTGGGTGCGGAATCATGTCTGGGGTGACTTTGACTGTGTTTGTTCTCCTGGTTCACGCCGTGTTGTTGGAAGGCGGTCCGGCCCTGCGTACCGGCCGCAGTCGCGGGCACGTCGTGAAGAGAGTACGGAGGGACGAGCATGACGATTCCTGCACCTACACCTTCAGAATAACGGCGGCGGACGCCATCTCGTCCTCCTGCGCCGCGCCGCCCGGCCTGCAGAACGTGACCGGAGAGCTCCAGGCGCTCGCCGCGCGGCTCCAGTCCGAGCTGGCCGAGGGGATGGAGCGGCTCACCGACAACGAGGATACCATCAACCGCTGCTGCGACCAGGTCGCACAATTGGAAACGCGTGTTCTGGAGGAGCAGCTTGAACGGGCCAACCTTGCCGCTAACGTTGCCAACATGACGGGGAAAATAGACACTGCCATGATCGGGGCGGAATTGCGCGAGTCGGAGATGAAGACGGCCATGGCGGAAAAGAACGGAGACCTGCAAGCCGGGATCCTCGAGAACAGTCGGAAGATCGCCGAGCTGGACGGGCGCCTGTCAAACGAGGTTAGTGGACTTCAAAACTTGGTCGGTAGAGAGCAGCAGCAGCGGTTACAAATGTTTGCACAACTAACGAACTACACAGCCGTCATAGATCAGACCATAGCTTCTCAGGCGGCCTCCATTCAGGACAAAGTCAATGGAATGTTGGCAGAACGCGACGAAATAGAAGCCGGTGAGGCTGCCGCTGACGGCTCTCAGTGTTGCCAGGACTTAGAGGGTCGGTTTGCGAACCTGACCAGCGCTGTGATGATGCAGCAAGTAACGACACAGAAACTGAAGCTAAGTCTGGAAGTCGAGGTCACTACCCAGGCCAAACAACTCGCGGCAGATTTAGAAGAGGAACGCCTACTTCGCACACAGCTGCAACTTCAGGTCGCTAACCAGACCACCGAAATCGAGAGGCTGGACACATTATTGAAAAAGGTTGATGGAAATGGCAATGGGAATGGTAATGGTTATGGACCAGATGGGCTGTTGTCGAGGCCAGGCGTAGGCGTGGCCGTTAACGGTAGACCGGAGCCGTCCCTCTCGGAGCCCGTGGAGCCCAGCGCTGAGGACCTGGCGGAGGTCCCCACCACGCTGGAGGGGCAGCGGGAGTACGTGGCCGGGCTGGGCGCGCAGCTGAAGGAGGAGCGCAAGCGGCTGGCCCAGCTGCTGATCCAGGTGGACGAACAGGGGCTCCGGGTGGCCGACATTGACGCCATGGAGGATAAGATTAGGGAACTGGAGCAGTGCTGCGAACGTCTGAACGCGCAACTTGCCGAGCAGCAGGACAGGTTGGGCAGTCTGGAGAGAGATGCTGGGATAGCACCGGACATTAAAGCTCCCGGCACGCCTGGTCCGGAACTCCCGCCGGTTGGCACGGTAACGGCGCTGCTGGAGGTCACCACGCGGGAGATCGCCAAGGTCACGGAAGAGCTGGATAGGCTAGAACCCACCAAGGCGCCTCCGGCTGAGATCGTGGAAGGCCTGACGACTGAAAGGGCTGAACTTGAGGGCATCGCCACAACACTGAAGGCCATTCAAGCCATCACTGGCGAGGAGTTCGCTACACCTGGGCCTGGCGTTCCCGGGGTGATCGCACCTGGCGTCACACCTGCTCCAGGAGTGGCACCTGTGGGACCTGGGGTCACAGCTGGTCCCGGAGCAGTTGCACCTGGAGTGCCGGACGGCAGAGTTATCGCTGTGACCGACGCCTCCGGCCGAGCGGTGACGGACGAGTACGGCCGGCCCGTCACGCAGATCGCACCTGCAGAGATCGCACCTGGAGTCACACCTGCTCCAGGAGAAATTGCACCTGTGTTCCGCCCTGTGACCGACGCCTCCGGTAACCCTGTAACTGACGAGTCCGGCCGTCCCGTTACCGAGGCGGTTCCCGGTGTTCGTGCCGTAACCGACGCCTTCGGCAACCCTGTGACAGACGCGTCCGGCCGACCCGTCACCGAGGCGATACCTGGAGTTGTGACCGACGCGTCGGGCCGTCCTGTAACCGACGCTTCCGGCAGGCCAGTAACCGAAGCACCTTCACTATTCCGCACAGTAACCGACGCGGACGGCAACCCTGTGACCGACGAGTCCGGAAGACCAGTGACCGAAGTGGCCCCTGGAGTCGTAACCGACGCGTCGGGCCGTCCTGTCACCGACGCCTCCGGCAGACCGGTGACCGCTGCCGCCCCTGTATACCGTGCGGTGACCGACGCCTTCGGAAACCCTGTTACAGACGCGTCCGGCCAACCCGTCACTGAAGCTGTTCCCGGTGTCCGTGCGGTTACAGACGCTTCCGGTAACCCTGTCACCGATGAACTTGGCAGACTGGTGACCGAGGTGGCCCCTGGAGTCGTAACCGACGCGTCAGGAAGACCTGTAACCGACGCCTCCGGCAGACCAGTGACAGAAGCGCCTTCCCCATACCGTACAGTAACCGACGCCTCCGGCAACCCTGTGACTGACGAGTACGGAAACCCCGTCACAGAAGTGGCCCCAGGAGTCGTAACCGACGCCTCAGGAAGACCTGTAACCGACGCTTCCGGCAGACCAGTGACCGCTGCAGCTCCTGTATTCCGCACGGTGACCGACGCCTTCGGAAACCCTGTGACAGACGAGTCCGGTAGACCGGTTACGGAGGCGGTTCCAGGAGTCCGTGCCGTAACCGACGCCTCCGGAAACCCTGTGACCGATGAACTTGGCAGACTGGTGACCGAGGTAGCCCCTGGAGTCGTGACCGACGCGTCGGGCCGTCCTGTGACCGACGCTTCCGGCAGACCGGTGACGGAAGCGCCTTCACCATACCGCACGGTAACCGACGCTTTCGGCAACCCTGTGACCGACGCCTCCGGAAATCCCGTCACAGAAGTTGCCCCAGGAGTCGTGACCGACGCCTCAGGAAGACCAGTGACCGACGCTTCTGGCAGACCGGTCACCGAGGCACCTTCACCGTACCGTACAGTAACCGACGCCTCTGGAAACCCTGTGACCGACGAATACGGAAATCCCGTCACAGAAGTTGCACCTGGAGTCGTAACCGACGCGTCAGGAAGACCTGTAACCGACGCTTCGGGCAGACCAGTGACGGAAGCACCTTCGCCATACCGTACAGTAACCGACGCCTCCGGCAACCCTGTGACTGACGAGTACGGAAACCCTGTAACAGAAGTGGCACCTGGTGTCGTAACGGACGCCTCCGGAAGACCAGTGACCGACGCTTCCGGCAGACCGGTGACCGAAGCGCCTTCACCATATCGTACGGTAACTGACGCTTTTGGCAACCCTGTGACTGACGCGTCCGGTAACCCTGTCACAGAAGTAGCCCCTGGAGTCGTGACCGACGCCTCAGGAAGACCTATAACCGACGCTTCCGGCAGACCAGTGACCGAAGCACCTTCACTATTCCGCACAGTAACCGACGCGGACGGCAACCCTGTGACTGACGAGTCCGGCAGAGTTGTGACGGAAGTGGCCCCTGGAGTCGTGACCGACGCCTCAGGAAGACCTGTGACCGATGCCTCTGGCCGACCGGTGACAGCTCCGCAATTCCGTGCGGTAACTGACGCGTCCGGCCGCCCCGTGACTGACGAGTCCGGCCGCCCCGTGACTGAGAGAGTCGGCCCGCTCGCACCTGGAGTTATCCCGGTAACAGACGCGTCCGGCAGACCCGTCACCGACCAGTATGGCCGCCCCGTCACCCAGCTCGCGCCAGGAGTCACGCTGGCACCTGACGAGTTCGCCACACCTGGTCCAGACGGACTTGCACCCGGAGTCCGCCCCGTCACAGACGCGTTCGGCCGCCCGGTCACAGACGCGTCCGGAAGACCCGTGACCGAAGCCGCACCTGGATTCCGCCCCGTAACAGACGCCTTTGGTCGCCCAGTGACCGACGCCTCCGGCAGGCCCATCCTGGAAGCAATCCCGGGCATTCCGGACGTCACAACAGAAGAGATCGACGCCCTGGTAACCAGGCTGCCAGGTGTCCGTCCCACCACAGCGCCAGGTGACCAAATCGGCGTCACCGACGTGCTGAGGGCCATCACCACCGCTATGATCGAGGAGCCGCGGGCGACTACAGCCGCCATCAAGGCCGTCACCGGGCCGGACGCTGAGGCGGTCACCGACGCTGCGGTGGAACTGATGACAAAGATAGAGGAGGCCACCAAGGCGCCTGGTCCCGAGATTGTCCCAGGTAAGGCAGATCACTTTGTACAGTCTACTTAAACATGTTCTGTCTACAAGCTAAACTCAATATAGAAAAATGCTAACACTTTACTTCCAGCACTGAATTAAACTATAGGGACTTACCCCTCTAAATTTTCGGTCAATATCCGTCGACCTTGCTCACAGAATGACCCTTCTATCTCCAGCAATGACCACTTTTGCAGGATGAGGTCATAAGTATCAGAAAGTCTAAACTCAAGTTTCGGGCCATAATTATGTACATGTCTTCTATCAATATCAATTACCACCTAATTTCAAATCATTATGATCATGACCTTGCAGCGACACCCGATAATTCTAGGTGAGAGAGTAGAAAAACAATTGAGCTACGACTTGTGGTGTGCAAGTCAACGTGCTTACCTGAAAGTCAGATACCCACTTCTTTCTAGCTAAAATACGATGTCTTTGAAAATTTTACGGCATGAAAAACTCAACCCTCCGCTCTGATCACAGTTCACTCTTGTTTGTCTTGCCTCTTATCTACTGATTTTTAAAATGACGTCGACTAGAAAGTAGTGAGCACGATAATTCGAAAGGTGGTGATGATTGATACTATTCGAGTCGTACACCATTCTTTGTGGGGCTCAGAACTTAGTGATTATCCCTCGTACCTTCAGCAGCATTGTTTCTATGTCTTTGCCTCAACTGAAAAGGTATAAGAAGACTTGAAATATAGAATAGGTGCCAGGTGAATATAGGAGGACAAAGGTGTTTAAGACTGCATTGTTTGTTACACGACATATGCGGACAGGTAAAGACAACGACAGAAGCTAACACATTCAGTCCAGGGCCAAACGAGGTGACACCAGTAACCTGATCTGCCCAATCAACCGCAGGCACGTTCATTCATCTTCTCATGTTACACGGGTAACCTCTGTCAGGCCTACAGAGAGTAGACCTCCTTCTGTGTGACTAATGTATAGATGTCTGAATGGAAATGTATGGATATGAATTTTGTCTCTTTGTTTGCTGAGTGACCTCCTTCTGTGTGACTAATGTTGGTGACCTTCTCATCTACCCCCCCCCCCCCCTCCTCCCAGGACCCACAGATGCGCCATCCGTGGTGACAGACCGAGTGATCCTGACCACGGATGAGTACGGCCGCCCGGTGACCCAGAGAGTGCCGGCAGTTCCGGAGGGCATCCCCGTCACAGACCAGTACGGCCAGCCCGTGACCGACCAGTACGGCCGCCCCGTCACCCAGCCGAGACCCGAGGCGGTCATCCCCGTGACCGACGCGTCAGGACAGCCCGTTACCGACCAGTTCGGCCGGCCCGTGACCCAGAGAGTGTCCGTGGTGACGGACGCGTCAGGTCAGCCCGTCACCGACGAGTCTGGCCGCCCGGTGACCCAGCGCGTGATCGCCGTGACCGACGCGTCAGGCCGCCCGGTGACAGACGAGTCGGGCCGGCCCGTAACGCAGTTGGCGATCGTCACCACGGACGGGCAAGTCCTGACGGTGACAGACGAGTCCGGGCAGCCCGTCACCGACGAGTCCGGCCGCCCTGTCACGCAGAGAGTCGTCGCCGTTACCGACGCGTCAGGCAGGCCCGTCACAGACGCGTCAGGCCAGCCAGTGACGCAGAGAGTCGTCGCCGTCACTGACGCGTCCGGCAGGCCCGTGACAGACGAGTCCGGCCGCCCTGTCACACAGAGAGTGGTCGTGACGACAGACGAGTATGGCCGCCCCGTGACTGCCATCCCCACCCCCGCCCCCGGGGTGACCCCCCGCCCGGACTACCCCACCCCCCAGCCCGGCCTGACCCCCAGCCCCGACCTCGCCGCCCTGCTGAAGAGACTGGACGATCTGGAGAAGAAACTCACCAGCCAGGCGGAGGACCTGCAGAGGGAACTGCAGGAGGAGGTAAACTGGAACTTCTCATTTCTTAGTCAACGGGCAAAACTTTGTGTATTACATGAATCAGATGTCACAACACCTGGTAGTATGTTGGTGTACAGGTGCATAGGTAACCCATATATCAACACCTGGCAGTATGTTGGTGCACAGGTGCATAGGTAACCCATATATTAACACCTGGCAGTATGTTGGTATACAGGTGCATAGGTAACCCATATATCAACACCTGGCAGTGTGTTGGTGTACAGGTGCATAGGTAACCCATATATCAACACCTGGCAGTATGCTGGTGTACAGGTGCATAGGTAACCCATATATCAACACCTGGCAGTATGTTGGTGTACACCTGTTGGCACGTACCTGTACAGGTGGACAGGTAGTCCATACGTGACTGTTCACACCTGTTGGCGCGCACCTGTACAGGTGGACCGGCGGCAGAACCTGGAGGACACGCTGGGTCAGCAGAAGGAGGAGCTGGGCCGCCTGACGGAGGAGAACGTGCAGCTGCGCGGCGTGGTGTCCAACCAGTCAGCGGAGATCTCCCGCCTGCAGCTCAAGCAGAACAAGATAGACACCAAGGACGGGCCAGAAGGTAAGTCACGTCTTTTACTTACATTCGTCAAGATGGTTATGTGTTGGGTATACGTAGTTTGTATGTTTGTGTGTGTGAGAGAGAGAGGGAAGTATGTGTGTATATGTGTGTGTTGTGTTTGTCTGTGCGTGTGAGTGTGTGTGTGTGTGTGTACGTGTGTGGGTTCGTCTCTGTGTGTGTGTGAGTGTCTGTGTGTGTGTGCGTGTGTCTGTGTGTGTGTGTGTGTGTGTGTGTGTGTGTGTGTGTGATCAGGAAATGATTAGACTTAAAACAGACATTTTACGATAAAGTCCATTGAAACTTCCGATGTAGATATCTCGGTTCTGGACATGTTATAGTCGTGAGTTTTGAGTGGTAGACAGCTCTTGTGTCACATCTTTTTTGTCTTACGCGCCAGGTTTTCAGGCATGATATCACGTTTCTATGTTATACACAAAGTGTCAGAAGGTATGATGTCATACGTACGCACGAGTGTGTATAACATGACCATGCGTGTATATACATACAGCCTCCAATGTTTTAGCATGTCTTAGCAGGTATAATTTTACGTCTTTTGCTCAGGATTTCAGGCATGATATCATGTGTCTGTGTTATGCACATGTGTCTGTAAGTATGATCGCAGGAGTGTATATGACACGGCCACATGTAGATACAGCTCTGCCTGTTCGCGTGAAGGTGAAACCTTGACCCGGGGTCCGTGTCACGGAGTGAGCGCCGGGGAGGGTCCGCTATAATCCTGGGGTGGGGGATTAAAAGGGACTTCCTCTCCCGCTGGGGTTAGCTATGGGTAAATAATCAGAGACACGTAGAACGGGGCTCATTGTTTAAACCCTAGGGAAGCTCCCTGCCCTGTCACTAACTAGCTCCTGTCCGTTTATTTTCGGTAGATTCCATAACCAAACATACACGGCGCGCGTCCATCAGTGCGGCAGTGCTGCTTACATACAGCCGTGTCAGGCGGACGATGTCTCAATTATCTCCCGCGGAACTTTCCTCGGGTAGACTGATCCACTATCTGGAGGGGGAGGGGAATGAATTTCACGCGCGGACTAGCGTTAATTACTTGTGGCATCCCCCCTGGAGGCTGATGGATTGTTCCGGGATAGATCGTTAACAACCTGCAGGTGGTGTCAGACGCCACTAACCCCGGCGCGAGGCCGGGAAGTCTGCCGCTGGAAGCCAGCCCGCTCCTAGCCTGATTAAATCTCGCTTATAGCAGCCTGCCCAACATCTGCAGGCCTCCTCTGTGTGGAGGGGCCAGTTACTTCAGCCCTGGACAGCAGAGTTTGTGTCACACAGACTAGTCCGCTCCCCGCCGCGACTAAAATGGGCCAGGCGTTTGTCAAAATTAACCCAAAAAGAGAAGCCTTACGGGTAGTAATTGTCAGAGACGACATATCCATGTTACAACCCTAATTCCACAGTGGATAACAACCCACTGACCCTGCAACCTTAAAAAGGCTGTTGGACTACTTTTACTTTAACCTTCTTTAGCTTTAGCACTAGGGCGGCGACATGAAAATTCACAGGTCACTAAACTCATTTTTGAATTCATATATGTGGGTTATGTTTTCTTTCCACTCATAGCTTGCCATTTTGAATGA
>NC_049989.1:21548560-21566478 GCF_000003815.2 Branchiostoma floridae | reverse complement strand
GGAGGGAAAATCAGGCCCAGTGTCGTTCCAGTGAGCGTCGATCTGGCAGCCTATTCACCAGGCATGGGGGGGCCCTGATTCGTGAAACACTCACGCTCCGGCCCGTGGCTCTGACCTCCAGCCCTAATCCAAACCATATACACAGCCAGGACCTTACCTTAGACCTTACAGACTCTTCTGACTAGAACAGAAACAGTTAAACTGCACGGCTAACGTCCAATACACCCCACACAGGAAATGGGAGGGTGGGTGGGTGGGTGCAGGGAGACCACCGAAGCACCTGTATTGTGATTTTCATCCGCTTGGAGATTACGGGAGGATTCAGACAATCCCCTCTATCCGTGCGCTTAAACGTTTTCCGTCACTCTCTCTAATGCTATCCACAACATCTCTAAGCTCTGGTTTCCATATGTGGCCCGTCTCCTGGCAGCTCGCGCCGCGGCGGTCTATTCTTTCCCGCCGCTTGGCACGGTAGCCGAGAGTGTGAGGAAGATACAGGCGTGCTATGGCAATGTGTGCTATATTTCAAATAAACGGACGAATTCGCGTTTATTGTTTTAGTGAAGAAGTTGACCCTAGCTCCCTCCCCGCGGGTCGGCAGCCCGAGCGAATCATCCCCGGCGCGCGCCGTGCGTTCGTCTTAGGATAACGGCACGCTTCCACAAAGGGGCCGGTCGGGAACGAAAAGCAGGATATAAAGGACAACAAAACACAGAAAGCGTACAGTAATTAGTCCTGAGCATAAGCATATTAAAAATGGAGATGGGCGCCACCCTACGCATCTGTTACTGATGTACGGGCAACTTTAACTTAAACTTTCAATTATCATATTCCTTGATAAAAACTTGTATTTGTCGTTTCCGGAAACATACCGGTCGGGCCCGGTTTAGAAATGTGACCGCAGGCTAAACAAGCTGACTAACAGGATTGGCGGAAGAGTTATCCGGAGAGAGGAGATACCTGTTGTAGATAAATCTTTTGTGGTTCGATCGCAAAATTTGGGCATTCCTGGGGGACTACCGTGTAGTTGTCTAATCTCCAAGCAGATTCTACAATGGCATAAGATAGTACCAAACTGGCCAAGGAGTGTAGTTAGTCAAGAGGTGTCCATTTGCCGGTAGCGAAACTCACTCCTAAGCCGGCTTCACTCCTCTGCCAGCTTTTGATACTATCTTATGCTACCGTAGGATCTGCTTGGAGATTAGTATTTGTCCAGAACATTAAGATGCCTTGTCATTGAAAATGCTGTCTTAGATCCTTGTCGCTGGTTAGCAGCTGTCATAGCCTGCTTGAAGATTCCATGACATCTGAATCGTGCGACGGTCTACGACGAATGTGATCATATCCTACGACATGTCCAGTTGACACTTGCTTGGCCACGATTTAGACTTCCGTACAAGACCTGCGGTGTAAACGAAAAGACAGCTAAGGATTGACAGCAGAAATTCTAGTTTCTTCATGTCGTATCACAGGATAATGAAGACCAGAAGACGTCGCCTTTACAGACGTCACCGACAACACGCCGTTTTATGGAAACGGTTTTTATGCCGTGTCGTAAGTCTGAAGTAGTGCCTGTCGTGTTGGTAGCTATAGACAGGTCCAACTGTCAAACCAGAAGTCGGCCACTTTATCACTTAATAACAGATCTCCTCAGAGATCCCATCTCAGTCGACACAGAAGTCGTCTTCTGTTTTCTCCGCTACTTTCTGGTCATTTTCGGCTTTCCTTCACCTGTTTCAATTACCTGTGCAACAAATGCCCCCCCCCTCCCCCCCCCCCCCGAAAAACGCACACAGCAATTTATGGGTCCCAATAACCCCTGTTAGACATAGATGAATGGGGCAGACACAGACCTACAGCGACGAAAGGGGGGTAGAAAACACCAGTATGTGTGTGGGGAGGAGGGAGGGGGGATGCATAGTAGGATTTGGCAAAATTAGGATGGATATTTTGCCAGGAGAGTCAAATCCACGGTTTTCCGCAATGTCACATTTATCCGGGGACCGGTCGGGCTGTTTTTGGAAACGATCTAGAAATATAATGCCCATGAGTCATGACTATTCTCTTTACGTCTTGTGTAGTTTGGTGTCTATCATATCATGCGTTTCGTTCCCGGAAGCCGGGCCCCATGTTGGAAATTTGACCTATTTAAATCTTACCACAACTCAGCCAGCATAGGTAATCTGGTCAATGAAATGATCTCTATATAACCTCCTTGGTCTGGTGGAGGCTCGGAAAACAGAGTTAGCTAGTTGATGGGAGCCCAGGTTAGACAGATACGAGCGGGGAGGGAACCCAGCCCCGGAGCGACTAGAATCTGTCCAATCCTGGCCGGTCTGGCTGTTCCTCCCGTCTGGATGCCGCACAACTCACGGTGTAGAACAGGTGCATCGCCATGGATCACGGCAGTCCCTGTCTCCCGGCCCCGCGCATGACGTCGATCACTCCTCTGTATGAGGTTAAAACGTTTAATCACATCCAATTAATCAGGGCTAATGAGGTGCACCGCAAGAGAGGCTGGGTGGTCGGGCCGGTCGCGGGGCCGGTCCTGACGCGAATCGGCCGCTCCCGGACAGATAATAGGAACAAGAGACCGCAGAGGCGGTGAATGTGGACGGCATTAGCGGCTCGGGGACTGGGGCGTGAGATTCCCCTGCAACCGCCGCCTCCTGCGGGCGGGGCTGGCGTACAGCCAAGCCGTGATCAGCCCCACATTGCCGCCGGGGCCGCTGCGCCAGCCGACAAGCCTGCGTGCCCGGCCCCTCCCTCCCGACAGCTCCGAGAGATAGCTATAGCCTCCGACGGGCATTTTTCTCATCAAATACTCGTAGTTTTCCTTTATCTACTGTGTTTTTGGTTAACGTTGTTTGTTGGAGTGTAAAAGCAAGGGTAGGAACCCTGTAGCCTATATCATATGCCCTACCTCTCTCGACTGTGCATGGCGATAGCCTCCTTAACTCCTTTGCAGACAGACTTTGCAGAGTCCGACGGAAATTTTTCTCATCAACTACTCAAATTTTGGAGGGGAAACCTTCCTGCAGCCGGCCTCACCTGGCCAATTATTGCACTTTTTGCGGAATTCTACAATCCGTACCCCTGTACATGTAGCAAGGTCTGGTGGGGGCTAGGACAATCCGTACCCCTGTACATGTAGCAAGGTCTGGTGGGGGCTAGGACAATCCGTACCCCTGTACATGTAGCAAGGTCTGGTGGGGGCTAGGACAATCCGTACCCCTGTACATGTAGCAAGGTCTGGTGGGGGCTAGGACAATCCGTACCCCTGTACAAGGTCTGGTGGGGGCTAGGACAATCCGTACCCCTGTACATGCAGCAAGGTCTGGTGGGGGCTAGGACAATCCGTACCCCTGTACATGTAGCAAGGTCTGGTGGGGGCTAGGACAATCCGTACCCCTGTACATGTAGCAAGGTCTGGTGGGGGCTAGGACAATCCGTACCCCTGTACATGTAGCAAGGTCTGGTGGGGGCTAGGACAATCTGTACCCCTGTACATGTAGCAAGGTCTGGTGGGGGCTAGGACAATCTGTACCCCTGTACATGTAGCAAGGTCTGGTGGGGGCTAGGACAATCTGTACCCCTGTACATGTAGTAAGGTCTGGTGGGGGCTAGGACAATCTGTACCCCTGTACATGTAGCAAGGTCTGGTGGGGGCTAGGACAATCTGTACCCCTGTACATGTAGCAAGGTCTGGTGGGTGCTAGGACAATATGTACCCCTGTACATGTAGCAAGGTCTGGTGGGGGCTAGGACAATCCGTACCCCTGTACATGCAGCAAGGTCTGGTGGGGGCTAGGCGGAATTCTACAATCCGTACCCCTGTACATGTAGCAAGGTCTGGTGGGGGCTAGGCGGAATTCTACAATCCGTACCCCTGTACATGTAGTAAGGTCTGGTGGGGGCTAGGACAATCCGTACCGCTGTACATGTAGCAAGGTCTGGTGGGGGCTAGGACAATCCGTACCCCTGTACATGTAGCAAGGTCTGGTGGGGGCTAGGCGGAATTCTACAATCCGTACCCCTGTACATGTAGGGGGCTAGGAGGCTGCCCTAGCTGTCTCGCACCTGGGACCACTTTCTAGGGACAACATACCTTCGATGAAATTTTACCACGTACACCTAGCCTCCTTTGCAGACTGCGAACGGGACGGGCTTTTATTTCATTGAGTGTGTGTGTGTGTGTTTTTTTTGGGGGGGGGGGGAGGGGCTAGTTTCAAAGATGGAGTTTCCAGGCGGGCCGAAAACTACCTTTCTTGGCAAACTCGCTTTCTCGGCATTAGAGAACATACGCCAGTTTTTAAACCAGCACCATGAAATAAAAGCTGCGAAGGAGGCTAACAGCCACCCCCACTATTAGCCTCCACCAGGCCTTCCTACGGGGATCGTAGAATTCGGCAAAAAAAAAAAAATCGGGAAATTGGCCAGGGGAGTCAGTCCGCGTTTAGGTTCATGCTTCCCCTCAGGATGGTAGCAGAACTCCCCTGGCAAATTATTCTCCCTATAATGGCCAGCGTAGTCAGTCTGGTAGAGACTAGGACTAGGACAGTACCCTGGCGCTCGCCTGGTCCCACTTTCCCCGCCGCTGCACCCGCGCTACCCCGTGAGCTCACGTTGAGGCGGCGGGGAAGGTTACGGGTGATATGAGCCGATCCTGCGCCGCATTAATCATAATGACGATATCATCAGGACCAGGCACAGCGCCGAGTTGTGAAGTACCGCCGCAGTGGGATGGGGAAGGGGGGCGTTAGAGGACACAGCCAGGCGGTAATGTGATGGGACGGTATCCTAGTAGTATCTGTCCAAGGACATTATGTAAAGATGGCTTCCCTTTAGTGTGCTCGGCCTGTCCTGGTGGCGATCGTTATACCAGGTAACAAGGTAAACTTCAGCCCCTCCCACTGCAGTATATCCCAGGGCTATTAAAGTCGTATCAGGTTTTAATGTATCTGCTGTATAACACTGTATGTACTTTGTACTGGAGTATTGCTATTTCCTCAGCGATGCCCACCTGTGCGGACTGGAAGCGAGTTGTGTGTGTCTGTGTGTGTGTGTGTGTGTGTGTGTGTACACGGTTGTGTGTGTGTCTGTGTGTGTGTGTGTGTGTACATGTGTGTGTGTGTGTGTGTGTGTGTCTATGTGTATACTGTATACTGTATACTGTAAACTCGCTCACTCGGTGGCTTTATTCGATGGTTATAGCAAAGGACCAGGCGTTATGACACCATATACACTTCGGGGTGGGTCATTAACCCTTAATTGTTTGCTATATTTCCCCAGTGATGCCGACCTGTGCGGACTGGAAGCGTGCTGGGTTCAAGCGAAGCGGGAACTACACGCTGGACCCGGACAGTCCCACCTGCGGAGTGGAGCCCTTCGAGATCTACTGCGACATGCAGGACTGCACCACAGGTGAGAACAATAGGCAGGTGAGACCAGCACACCTGTACAACAGGTGAAAACAGTAGTGGCTAAGGAACTGTGCAGGATAGGTAAGAACAATAGAAATACGATAGGAACAATAGGTCTTCAATGGGTTATAAAAGTAGGCCTGTAGAACAGGTAAAAACAATAGTACGCCAAAAAGCAGTTACTGAAGCAACTGGATTTGATTTTGGAAACGGACAGACGTTTCAGACAGCCATCCGGTGACCTTCGTCAGTGACACTGGTCTGGTCTTTAGGCCCCTATGAAAGTAAGAACGGTAGGTCTACACAACAGGTGAGAGCAGTAAAGGTGTAATACAGGTAAGAGCAATAGCCTCGGATGACAGCTAGTCAAGCTGTACAACAAGTAAAAAGTCATGTAAGGACGAAACGTGGCCTGAGTTGTGCATGTGGGGAGGGCAGGATGTAGGACCTGCCTTGACCCCATGTCAGGTTTCACCTGACCTGTACAGAGACAGATGTGTCTTAACGAAAGTCAGGCTATTCTCTGCCTCGTGTTGTTGTGACGGCGGGACAGGGGTGCCTAGGTCAGGGTTAGTAGATATCAGTAGCCAGGTATGGGAAATAGATAGTTGGTTAGTTTGATAGTTTGTTATCAAGAAAATTTCCAAAACTATCAACAACCTCTAGTATTTGTCGGTGGTGAGCAACTATTGGTCCAAAGAAGAAGTGACTTAATTGGTGGAACAGATGTAGACTCAGATAATCGAGAAATTTCCATTTTAGATTATGCATTGGTATATAAAAAATGCACGCTGTCATCAATCGGTATGATACAGGTGTGAATTTGAGCAGTCATTACAGCTGCAGAGTGTCCAGACCACTTCAGCAGCAGAACTTACACAGTGGACTACTACTATGTGACAAGTCAGAGGTTTTATTAGCACGTAAAGATATTTGGTCCCAACTTTTGAAATGATTCTTATATTCCTTTGGAGTGTCTATTATGGTTATCTTCGATAAGATGACAAGGTGAAACTGAGATCTGCATCAAACGCTGTGTTCGCGTCACAAATAGTCAAGTACGACGTACAGGGGTACAGGAGAGAGAAAGAAAGGCATCTCTGTACCGTTGAAATATGAAATGTGTATTTGAACAGACGAAGAAGATAGAGAGAGAAAGGCATCTCTGTGCCGTTGAAATATGAAATGTGTATTTGAGCAGACGAAGAAGATAGAGAGAGAAAGGCATCTCCGTGCCGTTGAAAAACGAATTGTGTATTGAGCAGACTAAGGAGAGAGAAAGGCCGTTGAAATGAAATTTGAATTGTGTATTTGAGCAGACCAAAGAGAGAGAGAGGCATCTCTGTGCCGGTGAAATATGAATTGTGTATTTGAGCAAACCGTGCGGCACTCAGCACGACGTCGCACCTTGAACGCCCTGAGAAAACCCGATCCGCGCGAGGCCGGCACGCCGTCCCGGGAAGGCCTCGGCGAGAACACGTTCCTGACCCGCCGCCGTCCCGGGAAGGGCTCGGTGCGAACACGTTCCTGACCCGCCCGGCTAGAGGTTCCAGATGCGATTATTAGCGGAGGCAGGCGGGTGAGGAGAGAACCCCTCTCCTGATGATGTCTCCCCGGGCGCGACGCGTTCCCAGGCTTTTCCTGACCAGGCACGTTCAAGTTCACTTCTCCGTGGTTTTTACAGATGTACTTCATTTAAGTGTTTGCTCTGGGGCGGCGGCCGAGCCCAAACAAACCCGTCCGCGGAGACCGCGCCGCCATTTTCAGCACTGGAGAAGGTCAGGCCTGTGGTCTTTGGCACGCCAAAGCGAATCCTCCCCTCCATGACTTAGTCTCGGTACTACGAGCCCACCTGAAGCTGAACGCGTCCAGATGTAGATCCTTCACCTGTCTCTCTGTGTGGCGCGTCAGGAGGTCAGGACTCTAATCCTCAGAAAATCCACTCCCGAAATGCGGGAAGTCCTCATAGCTAAGGGGAGGTGGGGATTTACTAACTCGCCGGGGGAAAAGTTCGCCTAAATCTTGAAGTTGTTCCAACGTCCCTGTAACCATAATCCCGACTGTTAAAGTCGTTATTACCGTTCAAGACTCTATATAGCTATACGGTCGTAAATATTTATACCCCCGACTCTCAGCTCTGCCAAGTTATTACTCAAAATTCTCTTTGAAAAAATGCTCATACTTTATGCCTGTCTAGCTACTTGGATCTGATCCCAGTTTTAAGCCCTTAATATTAAGGACTTCGGGCCTACATTCTCACGAATGGTATTTTCTACTGTTCGGAATATTTGATTTATCAACATTACTCAGATATCTTCTCAAAATGTAATCACTTCTTCCTTGGGCAAATCAGACCACCCCAAACACGGAACTCTCAGTCCTGCAAGCATCCAACCACCTGTTGTAATGTTTATGATATCAGCTTATTTTGCTTGAAATAAAAGTAGTGTTGTAATCCACACCGTGGCTATGGCACAGACAGTTGCAGCTACTCCTTGGCAGAAGATTTTGAGTTTCGAATCCTTCTTCTTCTTCATCGTGTTGATCATTATCTAACGTCCTAACCGGCAATGGACGTCCCTAACCGCAGTTAAGTGCTCATTTCTACCTGAGTAAAATGAGGAAAGTCGTGTTGAGTGCCTTTCCCAAGGGCACAAGATCGGTGACATGGAATGATTTGAACCCTGGACCTCTGAGTTCTGGATCCGTTAAGCCACGTGATCTCACAACTTCTTCCCTCCCTCCCCAGGAGTAACCGTGATCCACCACGACAGCGAGGACCGGACGCTGGTGCAGGGCTGTGAGGAACCCGGATGTTTCTCACAGCAAATAAACTACGAGATCTCCATGGCGCAGATCCGGGCTCTGATGGCGCGATCCAGCAGCTGCGAACAGTACATCCGGGTAAGTGTCTCACACGTCAATCATCAGAGACATCATTGACTTTATTCGAATTGCAACAGCGACAATACAATGTGGACACTAGACAGCTAACTAGCTGATATCTTTAGCGAAATCTAATATTGATAGCTTAGATATGGCAAGGGGGCAAGATGTGTCCATGAGTAGTCTCTACCAGACTCCGGATCGCTGGAAAATCGTAGAAATGGAATAATAGAGAAGTAAACCGGCTAGAGAAATATAGACGGCTAGCGTGCTGTTCCCTAGCCGGCTATATTCCTCTGGCCGGCTTACTCCTCTATCTATTCCATTTCTACGATTTTCCAGCGATCCGAAGTCTGGTAGAGACTAGTCCTTGAAAACTCGTTTAACGAAAGGGAAAAAAAGGAAGAAATAAAATACCCGATCTGTCAAAGGTCTTTCACTCATGCAGAGGTTACATTTCCAAATGGCCCAACTGGGCTGTTGGAGGGAACGAAAAATTAAACATGAATATCAACACATATACACAAATCATGCTCGTGACTAATTATAAACAACGTTTTGCTTGTTCTGTTCAACTTTTGCTGTATTTTATACCAAGCCTTTCTTTACCTCAACCTGGCTGGCTGGACGCAGTTTGGACGTGTGGCTCCAACAAAAAAAGTAACATATAATCACCCATAAGTTTTTCCCAATCATCTCTCAATGTTCTCAATGTTAGTCACTCTTCAGTTGCCCACCCTCTGCGTCTGAAGAATAGCGCTCTAGACGTTAGATCCTGCTAACACCAAATCAACAAGTGATGGAAGAATTAAAACATTCAAACATTCAGGACCTTTCTGCGACTTTGGCCCCATCACTCCCAACCAAGTTACATCGGCGGTGGTTTGAAAGTATCCTGGAATCCACCCTAGTTACCTCCAGTTCTCTACTCTGGGTCGCATCCAAGAATATGACTTTCACCGATTCTGATTTCTCTAAATTTATAGTCGACTGTTGTAGACGACTTTCAAAGACTAGTAGGCAATCTTGCGGACCAAATCACAACCACAGATGACCTCGCTCCCAACTTGGATCCCAGCGTAGATTATTCAGATGAAGACCATATTCGGCTATGTGTGTAGGGGCTTAAAACAACTTCCAACCATGGTCTAGAAAAGTTTGGAGGCCATGGATGGATATGTGAGATTGGGGCCTTGAACTAAGACTTACACATTGCCAAATTTTCGGCCACAACCACGACCGTCTTCAGTGCGACTGACCCAGGTTAACACGTGACCTTCTCCGTTCTAGTACGAGTGTTACGGCTCAGTGCTGTTGCATGACGGTCAGAACGAACCCTTCGGCTGGTGGGTGTCACGTGACGGCCAGAAGATGACGTACTGGGGCGGAGCCGAGCCCGGCAGCAACAAGTGCGCATGCGGAGAACAAGGTGGGTGGGACGTTTCCATAGCAACACGTCATAGATGTTCCTTCCACCACACCCCCTCCCTCTGCGCCTGTAGTGTCACCAGAGACAGCGCTATTCCCCCTATTACCCGCTGAGAATGGCGAGTGAAAATGTTTTGTAGTAGCAGTGAAGGGACACCAAAGCAAGCAAAGAGCGCACAAACTTTCCTCGTGTCATCCATTATGTCATGGATATCTTCATCGCTTAACATTGTCATTGTTGTATTTATGTATTATAAGACGATGTTCATGTATAGTAACAAAGTTGCACCTGTACATAGTTGCATGTAAGGCACTTCACGATTTTACAATATACGGCAACACGACCACTGCTTCTGTAATAACAATAACCGCAGATAATATATGGATGTCTTACGAATATCATCTCACACTAGTAGAAAACTTGTAAGAGAATCCATAGTCTCGTTCTTTTAAAGATCGGCTTTAGATTTACCGTAGTAGTCACTGGAGGAGAAACTTTCTATTCATAGGAAATGTGTTTTCATTAATAGAAATCACTTTAGAGGAAATTGCAGGCATCTTTGGCAGAAGGTTCAAGTTATGTCGTTACATATATTATTCTGAAGTGGCAGTTCTTATTGTCGGCTCACACGTGACCGAGGCAGTGCCAGTTGCTTATCTGGCAGCTCTTATTGCCAGCTCTTTGTCCAGGCTCTGCGCAGAGCTGTCTGTGCCAAATTTAAAGCATCTGCTTTGAGGAGGTCCTGTATTCCTGGCAGCTGGTATGAAGCTTGCACGTGTTCTGCGCTGCAGCTGTCAGGTGCAACTCAGTCAACGTTAAACTCTAAATTGTTTGTTTGAATATTTATCTTTTCATGTAAGCTCAATTCGACCTGCTGGTCGTTTTTCGTCGAGGCCATGAGGGAAGAGTCAGATAAATATAACAGAGATGTAGTTATACATGGTAGACAACACGTAGTAGTGCAAAAAGCTAGTTCGTTTTCGTCATTGCTATTACATCAAGTCAGATTTGGAGCCGTAAGTGTGTCTGGCGGTAGGTTGTTCCAGACATTGGGTCAACGGTAGGCTATCGATCTTCTGGGGGTCTCTGGCTTAGGTTTTGGGACGACCAGCTGACTGCCTGTGATTTGTTTGGTCGTCCGTGTTCATTTTGACGATGTCTGGGCAGATATCAGTAGCGGGACGCCTCTCAGCACATCCCCTGGCCTTTAGCCTCGTCTCGGCGAGAAGCTTGTCGTGTTGACACAAGCGGAGTGTCAGCATCGGACCACACACCCCCTCCACACGTACCCAGACTGTAGCCAGGGCCGGCGGAGAATCTGTTCGGCAGCCAAGGCAGGTCTTCCCGAGGACCTTGGTTACACACTCCTTGAGGCTGTCATGCAGGGAGAGTTTGCCGGTCTAGCTAGGCTGGCACACTCTCAGGGAACACCTGTATATCTTGGCTGCCGAACAGATTTCTGCCGGCACCGACTTAAGTCTGGTTTTCCTGGGTTCTCCACAGGGCGGCACGTGGGGAGGACACGGCCTGTTGGAAGTCAACGTGATCTCTGGCCAGTTTAGCGCACCAATCTTCTACTTGTAATGACAGGGAAGTAAGACACAGGTTCATATTACCGGGGAAATTCCTCTAGCTCTTTTCGACAGGCACAATGAACAACGAACCAGGGCTTAACGTCCTTTCTAGCAGCATGCGTGCATGTCGCACCCAATTGTAGCCAGGGCAACAAGACCGATGTTACTTACCGGCCAGAATACAGCTCAGTTGATGTCAGGCCAGTTATGTTCTACTTGTAATGACTGAGAAGGCAGACACTGTGTACAGTATGGACAGGTTCATATTACCTCGGAAATTGCTCTAGCTCCTTTTGACAGACACAACGAACAATCAATGGACCATTGCTCAACGTCCCTTCTTATTTGATAAAGGACTACGACCCTTTCCAGTAGCATGCGTGCATGTCGCGTCTAATTGTAGCCAGGGCAACAAGACTAATGTTATTTACCTGCAAGAATACAGGCCAGGTCGCAACTGCTGCTTTTACTGCCCCCCTCCCAACACAAATTAACGATGTCAGATACAGCTATAGACCCCTGATGAGTGGGCTGAGACATTTGGGTTGAGGCCAACCTTGACCGATATCCGCAGGCCTTTCTTCTCAACCTACAGTTGTAGGTGTCTTATCTTACTCCGTCTCTGGAGCAGTGGGGTTCTTTAAGCTTCCCAACACTCGTCGTCAAGGACATCATCAGATGTACCCTCTTCTCGACCAGGGATGTTATAGGCATTAGACCATTGATGTCAGAAAGCAATGTAGCACTACTACTTCTACTACTACTACTACTACTACTACTATGTAGGTCTCGGCATCAGTTTGCTTTGATTTTGTCTTCGAACAAGCAGATTAGTCACAGTGGCAGGCAGAATCCCACCGTTTCCAAAATGTCGTGTGATTATAGTGGTTCAGTGTTGTGTAATTGGTCGTAAGTGGTCTGGTCAATACGGATAGACGTCAGGAACCCCATTATGCCCAGACATGCATCTACAGAGAGGTTTGGCCGAGTGTGAATACAGTGGTTTCTCATTTTCGGAATTTTCTCTTCAATCAATCAACTTTGCAGGCAAAGCACAAGAATTACGTTCATTTACATTGTTCTGAATGAGCTAGAAGGAGTGTGTGTGTGTGTGTAACCACGCTGTTGATACTCCACGAACCGACATAGTATAGTATGGTAATAGCAACGTGTCCAAACACTACAGATTAGACATGTAGTGTTGATCTCTTGACCCTCCGCATGTTTGGAATGCGCCCTCCCCACCTCAGGTCTACCGTACGGCACCTTTGTTGTTCTCATGTGAGGGATTGTTCCAATGGTCGTCTGTATTGCTCTGAGTGAGCTGAAGTGCGTGTGAGGGCAGCCACGCTTTCAACATTCTACATTTCTAATACCACTACAGTACAAATTATAAATGTAGAACGTATCTCTTGACCAGTTTCATTTGCAAGCCTGTGGCTTGAACTAGACTTCCCCTGACCTTATGTCTACCGCATGACATACGCAGAATGACTAGAATAATTCTCCAGGCCGTCTGGATGTTTGCACTTGAACCACCTCCGAACTCGGGTCTCCCCGACCAGAGGTGAGGCGAGTCCACGGTCCCCGCGGCGGTGTCTCCACATTACCCGGTACGTGAGTTTGTCAGCTTCGCTTCCTGCCCAGACCTACAAGCATGCCGAGCCCCTCGGCGTGTCCGCCGCCTGATGGACGGACTGTCTTCACCGTGTGGACACTAGGACATGCCTCCGAATATTTACACATGCACGGAATGGGCTTAGCTGTCTGAGAATCGTCTTTATTAAGTCTGTGAATCCATGTTCATGCGATAGACCACGAGGAACAACATACAACTTCTGCCAACATCATGTTCAGTTTATAAATATCTATAAATTGTGACACAATGTCACATTCGGGATGCTGATAATTACAGCCATCCTGTCATCAATGAGGGTCGTTTGTCACGAAAGTTGTACCGGATATAGACCACTGTTAAACAACGGCAAGTCTTACTATGATGTTCTTGTACTATCTGGAGTTCATGACCAGTTTCAGAGACCAGACGACATCGCTAACCCCAGCCGTCTGTCCCAGAGTGTGTATCGTCTATTCTCCGTGCGCCTGATTCTAACCGGGGCACAACACACGTTGCCTCTAATGACTAACAACCTACGGTTGGACGGTACAAGTCATATCCGCGACTGTCGTAAGGTTTAAGGCACAACGTCTGTCATCTCTGATGTCACTTTACGCCTCTTTAGTGTCCCTTTACGCCTCTTTGGTGTCCCTTAACGTCTCTTCGGTGTTCCTTTACGCCTGGTTGGTGTCCCTTTGCGCCGACGTCTCCTGCGGCAAACGACATGTATGATTCCCACTGTGAACCAAACATCGCCATGTTTAGGCGAAACGAGGAAACCAGGTGGTCAGGTGGAGGGAACGGAAATTGGAGTTAAAACATTTGGTTTTGTCGCTCGGTAATCAATAAACGCCTACAGGAACTGGTAAAAACCGACGCAACGACAGATCGAAGCTAAGGACTGTTGGTGTAACCGAGGAGGTTGTAACGGTTGGTGTAACGGTTGGTGTGTAACCACTGAGGAGGTTATGTAGGTGGTGTAACCCCTTCCCATCACACACAGGTTACAAGACCTACAAGCGCTGTGTCCTGATGAAGGTGGTCCTTACTCGGGAAGGCGTGCACAGCATTTATGCCTGTATGTTCTTTACTAATTCTCTAACATGCCAGGAGGGCAGCGGAACGGCCACCTCACTGTAAGGGTAACTTCACTAGTGTCTTGTGTCCCGTCTCTGCCACGTTCTATCTTTATCATCCACTGTAAGGTAACATGGGCCAAATTGTCTGTGCATATCCGGGCACTTTTGGTACATCCGGGCACTTTTAATACATCCGGGCTTTTGTCCGTGCACATCCGGGCTATCGCGTTCCGTCGCTCTCCACATCATTGCAAAAATATTGTAAAAGAAAATAGTTCTAAAACTTTTTCATTTCTAGCTGGCAAATATAATGCATGTATAATGGCTAGACAGAATGTATATATAAATCCTGTAGTGTTAAACTAACTGTGAAACCCTGCTCTTGTCACCTTTCCTCCCACCGGCGGCTAGAGAAACACTAGCAACCCGGCCTTTATCGGCGGAATAAATAGTCGTGCTTGTGTAACAGTTCCCCCCGTCAGACCCCCTCCCCAATCCCTGGCCCCGGCTCAGCCATAGTAACCCGTTAATCCGAACAGCATGGCGCAGAGTTCGGGGTCAACATTCACCGTCGCTTCGCCTGCCGGAGTCGGAGCTTCGCGTTGTGGTGTAGATTTGGCTACAGTAACAGTTTCTCCGTTCTCGGGTTCCCACTTTGAGGAAAGACGTACATTTCGTTTCTTAGTATACACCTGCCATTCCTTAAGGGTTTATAGGGAAGGTCGACGTCTTAGCTAAGCTGAGAAATAGACGTTTTATGCCTAGGAAATTACCTGGTACCTGGTAATATTTGCACAACTACCAACTGGCAAAAATGAGCAAAGTTTCGTGGTCACCAAAAATGGGAACATGCAGGTTAAGCTGGTCCCATAGTCTTTATGAGACCGAAGGGGCTGTGTGTTGTTGTCAATCTGTGTCTAGGGCACAGTATTGAGAGGCAGAGACCCGACACTCTCCACAGTGTCATGGGGTGTCTGAAATTGGACTCCTTTACAAAAATGTATGGAGTAATAGTCACGGCTATTGTAGACGCTGAGTATCATCTATGTCCATACGTTTTATCGCATAATTCTCCTTACTTTGAGACCCCCCAGTCGGAATACGGCATGAAGACTGTGCCTGACCCTACTGCTCTCTATCACGGTGCGAGCGGAGGTATGTGAAGGACGTTGTGTTTGGACCACGCCTTGAACGACCGAGACATCACAAGCGCCCTTGCCGTTGGTCACAGGAGGTAGCTAGACTCGAAAAGTGGAACTTTTGGTAAAAAAAAAAAAACTGGTGGTAGTTTGATACCAGCGGTATTTTCACTGGCGATGGGACTTAGTTACATCGCAAGGGTAGTCGGTGAAGACATTCGCACCAGCTGATATGAAAATTGGCCCCTACGGAGAGCCGAAGCTCCCCGGTAATGTCGCTGTGGGCCTTCGTACAGCCCCGCCCCCTTCTCCGCCGGGAGGCCACGGTAGTCGTGAACATGGCTGATGAAAACCTGTTTGCGATTTACTTTTATCGGTCTCGGGCGTCGGACGAAAGGTGTCGGGCAGGGCTTACCCTTTCAAACGTCGCTGCCAACTGATTTCCAATGTAGCCAACATCTGGCAAATAATTCTGTTAGTTTTGGGTAGGAATCACGGGGAGGAGGGTTCGGCTGTCCGCTCTTTCATCGGGAAGGATGATGGCCTAACGTAGACAGGGTGGGCGGCCCCAAGGTCAGGTTCAGAACCTGGCGCCGTGCCAGCAGGACACGGGGGAGGGGTGCCGCCAGGCTACGCTGTCGCACCCAATTCTCACGCCGGTCTTTTGTCGGCATCAGAGGAGACCCAAGCTTAGAAAAACTGCACTGCATTTGATATTACATCTAGGATATCCTCTTTTCCTTCAGATTAGATAATGATGGTAGATTTCCCCTAATTTACTCAGGCAATACAATTTTGATCAAGTTTGATGGGATAGATGATAATGAACGAGTGGTCAGCCTTATCGCCTCCCTCATCGCCCGACATTGATGTTCCGGTAGTTGTAAATTTTTGCTGATTCCGCTCGCCTCCATGTCTTGTTCCAATCAGTAGCTGTCTGAGAGCCCTTCTGTACCGGCCTGTCGTGTGTGAGGCGTCCTGCCAAGTCCATATATCTCTGCGAGACCTTCAGATTTCATGTATCAAATGTAACGTGATTCGCCGTGTGATTATCCCGCCGTTCGGCCCGTGAAACCAGAGAGAGCGGCGTGTGTCCGTGAGAACCGTCCGTGGTTCTGGCGGGGTTTGCTGAAGGTGACGGCTTCAGGAGTCTGTATGGTGTTGATTTAAGATGGCTTACTGTAAAACACCTTATCATGATCCACCTGAAGACCTGTGGAAAAGATAAAGTTCAAGTAAGTAAGCGGCACAGACATTAAGCACACAGACTAGCGGATCACTTCAAATGGCAACGTCACGTATTTTTCTGTTAGAATGCTGCTTTCCGAAAGTAAGAGAGGGGGGAGAGAGAGAGAGAGAGAGAGAGAGAGAGGTGCCGTTTCTAAAATGTTCCTTGACTCTTCCTTGAGTGACACAACGCTGACCAGAGGTGGTCACGCCTTCGTCTCAAGGCTACATGACGGTAGACCTTTGATTTGGGGCCAACCTTTAGCTTTAACGATAGCCAAAGTCCTTTTGCTATGCTGCCACAGGAGAGTGGCTATTCTGTTTTCCAATACCCATGCTCGTCGTTGTCAAAAGCATCATAGGATGCTACTGGAGAATGTGTCTAATGGCGTTTACTAAAGCAACTGGATATAATTTAGGAAACCGTCAGACGTTTCAGATAGCATCTTCTATCTGCCGTCAGACACTGAGGTAATCTTGTTGAACAGCCGTAACCGTAATTGATTTATAAAGAAGGCGAGGACAACGTTTAGATAGTCCAATAGGAAACAAAAGTAAGAAAAAGTCAAGTCCAGGTCGAATCAAATGAGTCAACTAGCTCCTGTCGTTTGAGCACCATGATGAACTAATGTTGTTTCGCGTAGTTGGAGCGTCATCCCCCAAGTACCTGAAAGTTTGATACGCACTGGCAGGCCTCCTTTCCTGTTGGGGAAGCTTGGACCACTCCACGCCCCTCGTCCCTGCCAGTCTGCCATCAGCGTTCGTACCTCAGTCTGTTGTATGGGCCGTGTTTGTCATTGGGCCATGATGAGATACCCAGTAACCAAGGATTCGGGAGAGCACTTTATGAAAATCCATATTGGATAAACTGGTCTGTATTTGTAGATAAATGTTAGTTTCCCAGTAAGTGTTATTTCCACTGGTACCGTGGTGAGTGTTCACATTTCCCTTACCATCCCTGCTGTTCCATGACCTGGCACCTCCCCCGCAGCCTAATGCACACTGCGTCTGCCCTTCCATGATACGGACACCTTCCCCCGCTGTGTGGTTAGTGTAAGGTTCCGGTCCCGCTGGAATGCGGGTATTTCGGAGGTGTGGCGTAACAACGGATTTCGGTAGTCGTGTGTCTGACACGAGCATTAACACTTTAACCAGAACAGCCAAAAATAGCGAGAAACCCCCGTCTGGTCACACAGGCAGACCACAGGCACCTGTTTTTGTGGCTCTCGCTAATTTCTCTCCCATATGGACGGCAACGGGACCTCTTGACACCAGAGAGAGGAGGTCCGGGGTTCACGGGCAACGTCGTTTATTATATCTACTTCGCCTTCAGAGCGCGTTTATTATATCTAGTTCAAAGTAGCAAACTGGAACAGTGTGGCCGGGTAGACACAATATACAAGACCCGTGTGACGTCACGTGCTGGGGTCGCGGCCAGCTGGAGAGGGTCCAACTCAGTTGTCTGTCACATGGTGTTAGTGTGAGGGCCGGGCGGGGGCCGTGTGTCGGTGAGGGGGGGGGGTGCCGGAGTAGGGGCCGGCGT
>NC_049989.1:21546488-21548460 GCF_000003815.2 Branchiostoma floridae | reverse complement strand
ACATTTTCCATATCGAGTACTGAACATGAGCATTGTAAAAGACAAATTGTTTGTTTGAGCCTTTGCTTATTCATGAAAGCTCAAATCGGCCTGATAGCCGCTTTTCATGTCGACAGGACTCATTGATGAAGAGCAACCACATCTTTGTCGTCACTTTTGTAAGTTAGTCAGATGTGTGTGTCTACCGTTATGATTATCATGAACAAAACAGAAGAGTCGTCTCCAGGTCGGACGGGTTGCCTGCGGGTGTTTCCCCCTTATCCATGGCTACATATGTGCAGTGGTGAGAGAAAGGTGATACTTCTGAGATAGGCCGAACTGCTCCGGGACTTAAGTTAAACGTTTCTGCCCGTGTCGCTGATGGCTGCCTGACGGGCAGGAAATGTAGGTTAATGCCGCTAAGAGGCGGCTTCTGGAATGTAAATCTGGGTCACCTTGGGAATACTTTATCGTGCGTGGGGGAGGGGGGCTAGGTGGCCCAGAACCGCCCCTTACTTAATCAGTGCGATTTTGTGTGAGAAACGTGGGAGGAAAAGTCCCTGTAGTTGGCAGGGGTGGTCAGCATTAGCGGTCATTGACCTTGTTACTGATCATTAATATCAGCTTGTGCAATGGCTATTGGCCTTTACGGTTGTTAGGTCCTGTAGCTTATGGTCGATAATTGCCACAGGCAGGCAAAGTCACCGGGGAGGGCCTTGTCGTCCAGGCGGGGTAGAAGCCCACAATCGCCGAGGAAACACTGAGACAGGCCGCTTACAGGACAAGTTAACGGGTTAGCCTGCAGCAGTATGCCACAGAGAGCTAAGTTGTACAGTCCGACCTACATAAGACGCAGATACAGGTCAAACCACTGCCTGGAGTTTAAACCACAGTTCTCTGCAGCGCTGATGGAGGCGGCACTAAACCTGTCATCTGGTTTCTCTTAACACTCGGCACAACTTCAATCTGCTCCTCTTCTTCCCGTAAATGAACCTTGGACAACCCCGTAAAAGTCAGCCCACAAAACCGCGCTGGTTCTGATTGCCGTGCGGCCGGGGTAGACACAACACGGCGGAGAGGAGTCCAGGGGGCGCGCGGGGCAGTGGGCCGGGCTCCACGTGTTTCTTCTTAGCTTGCCCACGTCGGGTCTCCTCACGCCCCCCTCCCCCTTACCCGGCATCGCAGCGGGGTGTCCTGGATCTGCTGGACAGCCCCAACAGGTTAAACTGCTTGGAGCGCCGCGGGATGGAATGGGTCATCTTTATTAGTCTCTAAGCAGCCGGGTCAGTTGGATGAAAAAAAAGAGACGCATTTGGCCAAATAGGGACAAATAAGAAAGATAAGTTGCCGTGGGATTTCAGTCAGTTTTGCAGTCTATCCAGCTGGACAGCTCACTCTTAGGCCAATTTACTCCAGGCAGTTGGCTTTTATTTCTTGGCCAAATTCCATTATTACTACGGGCCAGGTGGGAGTCTGGTAGAGACTAATCTTTATGTTCCCTCAAAACTTCGGCGTCCTCTTACAGAGCCTTCGGCCAGCCAGACAAACATTTGTCAACTTCGCTTTCTGGTTATTGTGGCGGTTTAAGGCGTGACATATGTCAATCTAGACCAGTTTTATATGTACGGGTGAGAGGTTGAGTGACAGGTCTGAGTCACTCTTGTTTGTAACGGCTGATCGGTGTTTATTTTACAGAGCATGTAACATGATGGTATCGCCCCTCCTCTCTACTGAACCTACAGGACAGTCTAGTTCTATTATAAACACGTTTGTGATAAAATCGCGAAATAACAGACTATTACAGGCAAATCCTGAGGTAATCTTTTGTAACCCCCCATTCCAAACGTGTATCAGAGATGGCCATGGTGAAGGGGGTGTATGGGGCCTTGTTGAGATAGAGGGATTGGTGTCCTTGTTGAGACAGTGGGGAAGGGGGCCTTGTTGAGACCGTGAGGATGGGGGCCTTGTTGAGATAGAGGGATGGGGGCCTTGT
>NC_049989.1:21471936-21546201 GCF_000003815.2 Branchiostoma floridae | reverse complement strand
GAGACAGTGGTGATGGGGGCCTGTTGAGACAGTGGGATGGGGCCTTGTTGAGACAATGAGGATGGGGGCCTTGTTGAGACAGTGAGGATGGGGGCCTTGTTGAGACAGTGGTGATGGGGGACTTGTTGAGACAGTGGTGATGGGGGCCTTGTTGAGACAGTGGGGATGTGGGCCTTGTTGAGACAGTGGTGATGGGGGCCTTGTTGAGACAGTGGGGATGGGGGCCTTGTTGAGACAGTGGTGATGGGGGCCTTGTTGTGAGAGTGGGGTTGGGGGCCTTGTTGAGACAGTGGGGATGGGGGCCTTGTTGTGAGAGTGGGGTTGGGGGCCTTGTTGAGACAGTGGTGTCGGGGGCCTTGTTGTGAGAGTGGGGATGTGGGCCTTGTTGAGACAGTGGGGATGTGGGCCTTGTTGAGACAGTGTAGATGGGGGCCTTGTTGAGACAGTGGTGATGGGGGCCTTGTTGAGATAGAGGGATAGGTGTCCTTGTTGAGATAGTGGGGTTGGGGGCCTTGTTGAGATAGAGGGATAGGTGTCCTTGTTGAGACAGTGGTGATGGGGGCCTTGTTGAGACAGTGGGGTTGGGGGCCTTGTTGAGACAGGTGTCCATGTTGTTTATTTCTCCATGACGCCTTCCGTAAACCCACTCAGCCCTCCGCAGTGCCCGGATGTTTGTTAGAGTGCGCGCTAGCTGTGCATGTTCGACATGACCACCGGGGTGGGTTTGGCCCCAGCTGACCACCGATGTTTCCCTCACAGATTGTATGTTTCTCCATTCCAATCCAGCTTCACTGGCACGCAGTGGTTGGTTGTCTTGCATTCTAGCTTGTGGCGAAGGCCTGTGTCTTATCAGCAAACTTTGCTTGATATTCGAAGATGAGAACCCTTTTCACAGAACCTGAGTCTCCTAGATCCTGCCTGCCATCTCAGTTCCGGCATTGTCTATTTTGACTTCATAAGGACTTGATGAACTGTGCTCTTAATAAAGCCATTTACTTGTTTGAAAGAAGACTTTGTGCAAAAGTAGTAGGTCACATGCCGTTGCCTGCCATAAGTGGCTTGAAGAGAATACCATGAATGCCGCTTAGTGCTTCTTACATTATCTTTAACTTTCCTTGTTACTGTAAGCGATCTCCTAGCTACTCTTACCAACGGGTTCTTCCCCTACCGCAAATCGACTCGTTCAGAAGATTAAGACCGACTGCCCTTCTGGGACTCGAACTCACGACCTTTAGATCCTTAAGCGGGATTGCTGAACACATGATAACGATACTCTGTCTAGATGGAACACATGATAACGTGGCGCTACCTGTCGCCTTTAGCACCTCTGACATTTAGATTCCACCAGTACGTGATGAAATGGTAAAGGTCAAGGTCAAGTCAAGGTCAACCCGTAAAGCTTAGAGATCACACTTTTTCTCGTATAGCTTCATCCCAAAACGACGGTAAAATCTACGAGGAAATGTTCGTTTTTTAAAAGCATCGCACTTAAATCCTCCAAGGCGAAATCCGCAGCATGCATGTGGACCTCTCCGGCGAGCGCAGTGTCCTTGTTAAACTGTTACAGCATATCTTTTTACAGTTCAAGACTCTGTTTTGAATAAAAATATCTCCCGGCAAGGGGAGACGTCTGAGGCAGACATTCCTGTGAATGCTCTGAGGGGAGAGATATCGCCTGCTTAATTGACCAGTGAAAGCGACTTAATTGACCAGTGAAATTGGAACAGGCTAATTTTAGAGTTTACAGTTCTTTACAGCCTGATTAAGAGTCAGTACCTGCGGCACTGTGACAGTTAGAGAGGGTTGTATAGTTTTATTCCGTACGTGGTACCCCCAGTGGTGTCGGGCCAGACGCGTTTGATCCATGGTCCTGTTTATTTGCTTAACTGAGCAGGAAAATGTAGCAGAAATAAGCCGTTATTAAGGATTAATTCCAACATGCTTCTTCCCTTTGATCGTCGCTGCCGGTTTTACGGGGTGGTGTCGGATTTCTCCCGCCCGGCTCTGTTACTGGTTAGAACCGGCCGGGTTGGAGAGACAGGTACCCGACACTTTAATTTTGGGTCCGCATAACCGATAAAACTCACTTGGGCGTTCCCTGGATCTTGCCGTGTCACTGATTTTGCGCCCTTGGGAAAGGCTTGGGGCTTCCTCACTTCACTCAGGTGAAGATAAGTACCTAGTTTCAGCTACGGATGTCTTGTTTCTTTCGCATAACCGGTAAACCACCTGTAGTCGCTACAGAGCTGTTTTGTACGGTAGGTACAAGATAAGACCGGACTGTAAGGGTTGATCCACTCGCACCATGATGGACCCGTACTCTTTTCCCTTCTGAAGCGCGGAGGGATCTTAAACGTACTGAAGGTGTAGCTCTCCTCAAACATGGGACCTCTGCTTGACTGTGTCTCTTGTCGGAGCTAGATACATGTAGTTATTTTTATCTGAGGTGTGTAAAGAAATACATGATAAATGCCTTAACGAGCAAAAGGGCACATACTTGTGGTCTGTTAGGGATTCTGACCCAGAACCTTTAGATTTCAAGTCAAGAACTCTAACCATAGACCATCGTGCCACCTGTAACTGCCTTATTCTTTAATTCTTCATCGAAGGAACAAGGCAGACTTCACTCCCTTACCCATAATGCTTCGTATCCCTTCGAGCACCACAGACAAGAATAGTCGCACTAAGGATGTTTGTCAGTGATGCATTGTGCATACTGGGAATTGCCGGTAGACAGACAAGCAAAATATAATTCTTCATTGCTTTGGGGTGAAGACTTGCTAAATGATGTATGATCAAAAATATAGCGCTGACTATTAGTCAAGTTGTTATCATATATATCTAATTGAATTGCCTTTATGTAATTACGTTAGTTTTGTGATTCAGAACCAGGCGGCAATAATAAGGATACTGTTTGTAGTTTAAAAGCAAACAGGTGGTGGGTGAAACGGAGGCTATTTATGGGGGTTATCAAGCACAACAACGTGTAACAGAGATGTTTGATTGCCCACGTCTGTCTCATGACTAAGCTCTTCCCAGATCGGTGCTGACTGGCGTTATCAGTACCCAGGCCCCGGGCCGTGAGAACGCCTCCGGAAGACCCTGACATGTGGCCATTTCTCGCTCTATTTATAACTGTCTGAACCTTGCCGTGCCTCACTGGCCGTGTTTTGATATGGTGGTGGCCTGGAAGCGCCAAGCAGATGTAGTCAGGAAAAAGCGTCATCAACACAGGCTCGACGTTTTAATTTAGGACTATCAGAAGGGGGTGATCCTATTCTCGCCGAATAGAGCAGGCACATCATTGTCAAACAACGCCAGGAGTTAGATGTGTAAAGGTTATGTCTGAGAGTCCCCCCGATGTAGTATATAACCAGCTGCGGCCGTGTATCCAATACAGACATAGATACAGATCGAGATGTTTACAATACAAGGTCTTTACAATCGTTTCATCTACGTAATTGTGCACCTTGTTATCGCGCATGGGTCTTCGAGGTCTTCGAATGATCTTCTGGGTATCTTTTAGCCATCTTTCAGCAATCTTTCAGTAGTTTTTAAGCAATATTTCAGTGATCTTTCAGTGATCTTTCAATGGCCTCATTAACCTACTTTTAGTCATCTCCAAGGTATTCCGATGACCTTCCATGTATCTTTCAATGACGTGCTGTTTGGTTTGTTATCGGTTGTCTGACGGTGTCTCCGTTCCGTGGAACAAGGGTCTCAGATGTCTTCACTTTCACTTCTCGCCGTCAAACAGACTCACACAGTGTCCAGCAGCATGGGCGTTCGTCTGAGCTGGTAAATAACATTATGGGAGAGTCCAACTGTTTCCAACAACTCACGGATTGTTCCGCACGATATCCGGTCTTCTTCGGGATGACTGACCCAGTTGCTTACGTCACCCTTTAAAGTCACGTGACTTCAGCAATGGGTCAGTCGTCATGACGAACGCCGGTGGTCTTGTTGACAGTTCGGCGAGTCGGAAAGATTTGAACTTTCCCATAACGTGACCGTAAGTAACACGAGAGTAACACGAAAGTAACACTGCCGTCCTGTGTGTACTGACCTTGAGGTGACCTTGCTATGTTTCCCAGGTAACTGTGCGGGCGGCCAGAAGTCCTGTAACTGCGACAAGAACGACCTGGTCTGGCGGTCCGACGAGGGCATGATCCGCGACATCGAGGCTCTGCCCGTCACGAGGCTGCACTTCGGAGACACCGGCGACTACGGAGGCGGCTCCACGGAGAAGGGCTTCTTCACGTTAGGGCCGCTACGGTGCAGAGCTTAAGGTGGGACAAACAAACAAACAAACAAGCAAATAAGCAAACAAGTAAACAAACAAGGGCTTCTTCACGTTAGGGCCGCTACGGTGCAGAGCTTAAGGTGGGACAAACAAACAAACAAACAAACAAACAAACAAACAAACAAACAAACAAACAGGCTAACAAGTAAGGGCTACTTAACTTAAGGGCCGCTACGGTGCAGAGCTTAAGGTGAGGCAAACAAACAAACAAACAAACAAACAAACAAACAGGCAAACAGACAAACAAGTAAGGGCTACTTCACGTTAGGTCCGCTACGGTGCAGAGCTTAATGTGAGGCAAACAAACAAACAAACAAACAGGCAAACAGGCAAACAAGTAAGGGCTACTTCACGTTAGGGCCGCTACGGTGCAGAGCTTAAGGTGGGGCAAACAAACAAACAAACAAGCAAATAAACAAGCAAGTAAACAAACAAGGGCTTCTTCACGTTAGGGCCGCTACGGTGCAGAGCTTAAGGTGAGGCAAACAAACAAACAAACAAATAAACAAACAAGTAAACAAACAAGGGTTACTTCACGTTAGGGCCGCTACGGTGCAGAGCTTAAGGTGAGGCAAACAAACAAACAAACAAACAAACAAGCAAATAAACAAACAAGTAAACAAACAAGGGCTACTTCACGTTAGGGTCGCTACGGTGCAGAGCTTAAGGTGAGGCAAAGAAACGAACAAACAAGTGTTGTTAGGGTCATAAAACGTAAATACACAAACAAGCACTCAAACAAACAAACAAACAACAAATAAACAAACAAGGGCTACTTCACGTTTGAGCAGCTACGGTTCAGAGCGTAAGAAACAACCGTAAAGTGAGAAGGACCGCAATGAAAATGATACGGAAGAAAACAAAGAACAGAGAAAGGAAAGCAAGAAAACAAAGAAAGAGGAAAAGTGAAAAAGAAAGAAAGATACGGAAATAAAGGAATAAAACGAAAGAAAAATATAAAAGACGCGCGAGAGAGAAAGAGAGACCGGCGTTTGTGTTGAAATATCGGCAGACTCTTCAGTAAATCGGTTGAAGTGCACACTGGCAGGTGTAATAGTACAGGAGACCATCCATGGCAGCGTCCCTGTTCAATACGGCCCGGTTATAGGACCATGATCACTTCCATGGCGTTGGAGAAAGAGGGTGTACAATGATTACAATCTGTGGCTTAGTTCAGGATGAAAATGATACATGTTTTTCATGACCCCAAATCTGCTATCAGGCGGATCTACTCACGCCCTGCGGCGCTGTGTTCTCGGACAGGGCCCCGTCATGTTCCGGGGGATCTGCTCACGCCCCGCGGCGCTATGTTCTCGGACAGGGCCCCGTCATGTTCCGGGGGATCTGTTCACGCCCCGCGGCGCTGTGTTCTCGGGCAGGGCCCCGTCATGTTCCGGGGGGATTTGCTCACGCCCCGCGGCGCAGTGTTCTCGGACAGGGCCCCGTCATGTTCCGGGGGGATCTGCTCACGCCCCGCGGCGCTGTGTTCTCGGACAGGTTCCCGTCATGTTCCGGGGGGATCAGATCTCGCCCTGCGGGCCTGTGTTCTCGGACAGGTTCCCGTCATGTTCCGGGGGGAATGCTCACGCCCCGCGGCGCTGTGTTCTCGGACAGGGCCCGTCATGTTCCGGGGGGATCTGTCACGCCCCGTGGGCCTGTGTTCTCGGACAGGGCCCGTCATGTTCCGAGGGGATCTGTCACGCCCCGCGGCGCTGTGTTCTCGGGTCATGTTCCGGGGGGATCTATAACGCCCCGCGGCGCTGTGTTCTCGGGCAGGGTCCCGTCATGTTCCGGGGGGATCTGTCACGCCCCGCGGCGCTGTGTTCTCGGGTCATGTTCCGGGGGGATCTGTCACGCCCCGCGGCGCAGTGTTCTCGGACAGGGTCCCGTCATGTTCCGACAGGCTCCCGGCATTCTGCCGCGGATGTTCCACCGCGCGGGGTACAAATTGACGGCGATGATGTTTGTCAGTCCGTAAACCCGCCATAATGACGCGCGGATTGTCAGGGTAATTGTAGATCAGAACCAGGCGCGAACCGCGGCGCTTACTCCGGTCCTTATCGCGGCCGCCTACACCCCGCGTCTTTGATGTTATCGGTGTCTAGACCGGGACGAGGCGGCGATAATGGGTGCCCACTGCTGATGGTGCGAGACTCGTTAGCCGCAAGGATCGCGGGGACTTGTCACCTGATGGGCAGGCAGATATGGGAATAGGAGGATTCCATATGGGCACGGTCTGTAGGAGACCGCACCGTCGGGAGACCGCCGATCGTCCTGAACATCTACCGGTATCGTATAAGCCGCCCGGATCGGGCGGACTTGTCGGGATCCGACCTTCTGAAAGACAGGTGCCACCGCCGACGTGTCGGGACACGACCTACTGATAGGTGTCACCGCCGACTGACACGGGACTAAGGAGGATTCAATAGGGGCATGGTCTGTAGGAGACCGCACCGTCGGGAGACCGCCGGGAGACAGCTGGGAGACCGCTGAGCGTCCTGAACTTCTCCTAGCCGACACACCACATGGGAGACCGGCGACACACCGCAGGGAGACCGCCGGGAGATCGACGAGCGTCCTGAACTTCTCCTAGTATCTCAACGGTCTATCAGTGATGATCATCTCAATGATGTACAGCTGCAATGCTCTAGGTCTCTCAGTGATGTTTGATAATCTTTCAAATATCTCAGCAATCTACAAATAGTGAAAGCAATAGTTTTCCCTGTCAGGTTTCAAAGGCTTCAACAGTCTTTCCTCCTCACATCTTGTTGGAGATAAGCTTCCCCATCCATGAGCACAAAGAGCGCTGCAGACACCACAGAAACATCATCACAGATACGTACAGTAGCCGCCACTCTTGAACCCTCGCTTGTTTTTCAAAACCAAGTCTGACACAAAGTGCTTATTCCCAAACCGCAGGATCGATATACAATGTCACCTTGATCCTATGCCAAATGTTTAAATGCCAAGTACGTCCACACAGTGGTAGGGACAGACAAGGAGCCGGCAGGGACGGGTGCGTGACACTGCGGTACAGAGGAACGCAGACGGAACCACAGACTGACACTCCAAACTGTTCATTATGTCAGGTCACGCACTCTTACATGTAGTTAGGTGGAGCGCGCTAGCCTACATGCCTTAGTTTCTAGGCCAGGAACTGGCCCCTTGCTCCTCTGCGCCAGGTAACTCCATTAGTGAACTGTTTTAGACGTTTGTTAACGACTCAGTGCGAATTGTATTACTTTGGTGAAAGTGCAATTCAGTTAACTATATGTACATATAACTAACTGCTAGACTGTTGATTTAAATGTTCAAATAAAAGCCAGTTATATATAAGCATCCCCACGTTGCACGGTCCGGTGCTCTAGTTTCCACAGTCTTAAAGGCAACCTAAGCAATATCACATTGTTAAGAGTGGAAATATTCTGAATATGGCAGTCTGCATGATATTGACATCTAATGCACTATTTTAGCACATTTACATCATTATTTCATAAATTGAGCCGTTAAAAACAGCACGGGAATGAGTTGCACAAGGATTCCAGATCAAGTCCTTATTTTTGGGGGGTACAATAATAAGGAATATCATCGTGCAACTTGTCTCTGGGCTGTTTTTAACCACTCAAAGTATCAAAGTATGCTGTAAATGTGAGAATACAGTGCAGCAGATGTCAATATCATGAAGATTGCCTTATTCAGAATATTTCCACTTTGACGCTGTAATATTGCTTAGGTTGCCTTTAAGACTTAGTTCAGTGTCTTTTGTGATCTGGCCCTTCCAACGCTGAAAGTACCGACCAAACGTACGTGGTCTCTACCACCCTACCTTGGGTGGATCGCAGACCTACAATCTACCCGACCTTCACCTTGTCCAGACAGAGTAGCAGCCAAAGGCCACTAAAGGAGAGATGATGAAATGATAAAAAAAGCCACGTGATAAACCAAATGATAAAAAAAAGTACCCATCTAGCACGAGAGGCCAGAGAAAACAAGATCAGCCCCAAAACGTGATTCCAAGATTTTACGAGACAAAGAATGTTGCATCATGATGCGAGCGACATGAACAAAATGAAATATCCAAGAACACTTCATACTACGGAGAAACGAGATATGTAATTTTGACGATTTACATTGAATATGTCCCTCGCCATCTGCCTTCCTCGCAAACTCTTTGAGCTATTTCTCGATTTGTCGAAAATACTTTAAAAGGGATCCTTAGCAATTTATTAAATGAAACAAAATCCCCTTGAAGTCCAGAAAACAATTCAAGCCCAATACCCAGGGGATGCCATCCACTGAATACATTTCTTGCGGCCCAAGGTAACAGGGAAAGATGCAAAGTTCAGAAGTATCGTTAACGTTAGTGAAAGCGTCCTTGACCTAATGGGTTAACGATCCTTCTCTGTAACGTCCTTTGTACCAGACTCCGTTTTCCAGCCACAAAGGCTTGTTAGCGCGGCGCCGCTTTCACTTTCTGACCGCAGCCACTTTCACTTGCAGCCCCCCGCCACTTTCACTGCCGCGAGTGAACTTCCGCAGGGCGCTTATCAGCAGCGCACCATGTCCACCGCGCGCTAAACTTAGCGTGACCTTTCAACCTGCCGCGATAATCACCCTTATCTCCGCACTGCGCCTTCCCGCCGGGTCAAGTTCACGTCTAAGATCCGAGCCGGTGCCGGGCCGTGACCTTAAGATAAGGATAAGTCTTGTCGTAACAAGCTTGTAGATTACAGAGGGAGGAGATTGAAAGGGAGACGCGAGCAGCTTCAAAGGAACAAATCAAGGAACAGCCAAGATTCGGTTCTGTCAACCCTGGATCGCTTAGCAAGCTTTCTTCCCTAGTTCGGTTGTAAGGTGAAATCATTAAGTACGACCTCATGTACATGTCATAGTTGTGAACTCATTTATCGAGTGAACAACCTTTACCTTCAACAATCCCATGTGAAGAGTACCCAATCTAAACAACAGAATAGAGCAGAATATAGTCGACACAAAACTGCAAATGAGACACACAGAAAAGACTGGTTGATAAAACTACAACCGCACAGAAGCGTTCGTATTGTCACCGTACTTTGTACAAATGGTATTTACACTAATCGAAATGTTTAACCCAATATAGAAGGGGGTGGGGGGGTGCTAAAAGTGCCTGCGCCAAATTTGACGTCGTATAACAGCCCAACGACGTGTGCTAGGACTACTTAACTTGATGAATTTTCCCAGAATATTGTTGGCAACAATTCTACGAAAACGTTAGTGATTTTTTGTGTTGCCATGGCAACGGGTTTCTGACAGACATATTTTACCAAATCAACAAATTTCAGTTTAAATAATGAGGATTTAGGGTTTTATTGCCGAACCACACTTGTTTTTAAATGTCATTAGCATCCTATTTATGATTGAATATTTCGATTTTCCCGAAGAAGCGTTATTTTGTGGGAAGTCTTAAGGTCTCTTAAGACTAAGGAGCGAGGACCCCCGGAGAAGTTGAACGTAATCTGTAATTCTGTACGATCGACTTCTGAAGAAGGTGCAGTTTGTAGGAAATTTTAAGGATCTTATAGGACGTGTTAAGGCGAGAGGACCCTTGGAGAATTTAGACGTAAAGTCTTTTAGAGCGACTCATGGGTCGGAGAAAGTGCAGTTCTGTGGTAGATCTTATAGGACGTGTTAAGGGAGAAGGACCCCCGGAGAAGTTGAACTTAATCTTGACGTCTATGCGGGAAGCACTGTGGATATCCTGGCGGGGAGTCAGTGGGAGGTCGGCGGGAGGGTGTTGGTGGTCTCCGGGGAGGGTGTTGGTGGTCTCCGGGGAGGGTGTTGGTGGTCTCCAGGGAGATATCCTTATCGGGACGCCAGGATTGCCTGCCACTGATCCTTACTACACGACACAATGGAGATAGGGAGTGTCGAATGGTCCCTAACCACCAGTTATCGGTTAATCGTCAGGTTTCTGCCCCCTATCCAGTCTGTCCACTACCATTGTTCGGTAAAGACGTCGGTTAAACCTATGTAAGGGCCCTTACTCGTACACCTACATTATCTCGGCTCTTTACTTTGCGTGGCCTTACGTGGGATGTCCCTGTAGCTCAACTGGTAGTGGCCTCACAGCTGAGCTCCTGGTTACAATTAGTTGGCAACAGCGAGACCCCCGGTTCAATCCTGGGCAGGGCATTTCGGTTAGGGCTGCACCCGTCTTTCGGAAGGGACGTTCATGTAAAACGGGTGCCGCGAGCACGTTAATGTCTTTACAGAGGAAGGGATATCAACCCCTTATCATACCCTTGTACGGAAACAGTATGGAACTGTAGTGCCCCTAGGCACTTGGGGTAGCCTGGGTACCATCCGGTTAGTAGTTCGCTCCTATGGTCGCTTCTACTGCCTATATCTATAGCAGAGAAGAGACTGTATATAGTGTGAAAGAAACGTCGGAGCTAGAAGTGACTGTATACAGTGAATGATAAACGTCGGAGCGAACTGCTATCTGGATGGTACCCAGGTTAACTTGGGGGGTCAGACCGAGCGAACGTGGCCTTGTGTAGGGGTGAGGAGGGGGAGTGCGGGAACAGCAAGATTTACACGATACCGCTGCAACGGAAACGATCCGTCACAAAATCCCGCCAACAGATAATGTCCAACAGGCGTCAGGGGAGCCAGAGGTCGCCAATCTGTCGTGATGTCCTTCAACTTGTTCCGTTTTTTTTTTCTGACAGAAAATTCCCCTGAGAAATACGTGCCAAGTTCGGGAGAATGTCACGGACTTGCCCCCCCCCCGTATCTGCTTGGAGGTTACATCAGACATGGCTAAGACACGGGCTTCCCCCTCGCGTGCGGTTTGTCCTTGCCTTTGGGATTGATGGTTGTAATGAGCTTTCCTTTCTTGGAAGTGGGGGAATTCCACGGAGGGCAGACAGCTTGGGTGCCAAGAAGTGCCCAGGACGTGACAGAGCCCTCAACGGCCCTTCTTGGAGCGGTTAGAGAATCCCAAGGTCGTCTAACCATCTCCCAAGGATCTTGAAGGATCTTTCGATGATGTCTAAGATTTTTAAAGACCCACAATGATCTGTCAAGATACATCCAAGGTTTCTCAGGGATCTCCAAGATTTTTAACTATCTCTTCAATGAGCCCCACGATCTTTCAATGACTTTTTAATCATGAGACGTGTGAGTAGCACAAACCGACTATATATAATGCCCATGCACTACAGTCCTAAATTTTCATCATTACCAAGAAGCGAGAAGAAGCCTAACTTCTTTGCTAGACAAGTTCTGTGATACTTTTACATGTGTTTTCTCTTTGTCGTGACCTGCACTTGGCTCGCTCGGGCACAAATATGCACCATAAAGCTCTTCATTCAAATGATCTGGAAGATCTCTGATGATCTAAAGTCTTTCAAAGATCCCTCAAAAATCTCAGGGGTCCCAACAGTTCTAGTGACGTCTCCCTGGTACGCTGAGGAAGGTTAGACATTCAGGAATAACATTACATGATACAAAATACATCAAACAACTGTCTTTCGGTAATCTTCACTCGTCACTGGATGCTGAATCACCTGACTGTTTAAATAATAATTCATATCTTGTTGCTTGTGTTATCTTGTAACGTACGTAGTCTTTTAATGAAGTCAGCAATCAATGTCGCCAACGGTCTCTGTTAATTCCGTCGGATTTGGGCTTAAAGTTAAAGGATATTCATTCAACAATGTTTGTTCATACTTGTGTGACTAATGTTTGTTTGTTTTTGTTTATGTTTCTCCAGGTAGTTGTGTGAGCCGGCGGTCAGGTGCCCCGCCTGTCCGCCGTGATGTCATAATCAGACGACCCTCCTGTACAGCAGCACAGCCTCCCCCGACGCCATCTCCCGCCAAAACCCAACCCGGTGTACCCGCTCCTCTTCTTCACAGCTTCATCCCTTCGGTCTGGCTTCGGGAATTCCGACTCTTGTCTACAAGATTGGAACCACGTTTGGTCGGTAATCACGTCACGTGGCCGGGGTGGGAAGCCGCGGTCCCCGCCGCCTCGTGTCGCGTCGTTCCTGCCAACTTTAGGGACGGGCCGGGGCCGGGGGGGACCCAGACAACCTCCACCCAGCTGGATCCGCTTTCCCCGCACATTCCGCCCGAGTCAAGACGCAACCTCCTGTTACGTAACGCCCAGATAGCCATCACATAATTGTTTGATTTGTCGGTTGTAACGAATAAGTTATTGTAAAGTTAGACAAGGCCCCATACCCGACACGTTCCCTGGCACGCCGACAGAAGGAAGCTTGCCACCAGTGTAGCAGCACCGCCAGGCGACTTACTTACCAACTGCAACCCATTGATAACTGACGTAACAAGGATACATTTATTGATTGTTATTAATTGTTATATACATACACAAAAATCAGCATTTTTAAACCATTGTTCATGTGTTATAGTTAAACAAATATTTGGTGCTAATAGTGTTTTACTAACTACACGTGCAGGGCATTATAAATGACCTTAGACGACATCTAACATAGTAACGTCACTCAGGATGTACATGCTACCTAAGTCATAACCACTGTCTTCTGCTAGATACAGAACTAACTATAGACTCACGCTTCTCATCAGAGCATACTTTTTTTTTCAATTTGTCCGAGATTTTGTTGTTGTAAGCTAACATACAAAGAAATGTTGTGGAAAGGTCCCCTTAAGATTTATATAGTGGGACTACTGTAACTACTAATACTGTTTTATTTTCAATGCAAAGAAAACCACAGTGCTCTTTATCATAGTGTTTCCGACTTAACACAATTCTCTAATTACGTAGTTAAAAGACGGCTTAATGAAATTCGAAGGGATCAAAGTTGTTTCAATGTGTTATTCCATTGGGTACAGGGGACTATAATAGATAGACTAGCCCCTTTTTGAAATGACAAAGAAGAAGAAAGTGTATTTGATGTATTGATATATTGTCCCAATGGATAGTTTTTTGTTGTTTGTTATAGAGGGATCTAGGCACACTTTTGTTCCGCTGTGGTGAAGTGATGTTCGTATTCACTTCTGCTGCTTTGTAATTATTAGCTAGAGTTAGTAATTTTACTTCGAGTCAGGTCTCAGTTATTAACAGTTGTAGGAATCAATTAACACTCAATAACCCGCAGAGAGAATCGTCTAACATTGTTTTCCTGGCTTCCTAAAGAATTTCGTGTATATGTTTTATAGTAGTCATTGATACCCTAGTTCACCTTAATTCGTGGGGTAACCTATATTCGTTGTTTTAAAAAAACTGGGTATTACATAGATTTCAGGTCAACGACGTGGGTTTCAAATGTCAACATTTTCAAGGTATTGCAATGTGAAACTACCTTCCATCGACTTAACTATCCCCAAATACCCTCTTTTTATATACAACGGATATAGGTTACCCTACGAATAAAGGTGAACTAACGTATCTAGTATAGCTCTGAAATGTAGACTGTTTCTAGCGTATGAAAAGAGCAAAGTGTAACTTTGAGAGAGTTGAGAGGCGCTTGTTTGAACCGATGCAATGAGTTAGCCTTATATATATAGTCCGAGATTCTTTCAAAGACAGCGAATAGACTTAAGAGTCTTCAATACTCCACAGAGTCTTAAACTGGCCACAGCGAATCTTCAGACGTCTTTTAAGTTCTTATTCTGCGCTGTTTTAGGCCAGAAGTACCAGAACACTGTAAGAAGCACGCGTGGCAATGATGATACCAAATCTTAAGATTTTTGTGACGGCACAAGTCCACTTCTGTCATGTCTCTAAGATGGAAGACTTGTCAGTAATAAAATGGTGCTACAACAAACCAGTGCGTGATTTTTGTCGCTTATTTTAGTCACGCGGATACGGTCTCCAAGCAGATGTCGGGTTGGAAGATGGTATATTTTCTGAGTGACAGCCGGGATTCTCCCAAGTACTAGTAATATCACCAGGTATTTGAAAATTATCTTAGTTCACTTTTTATGTATGTACTTCTGAATTATAAATTTTACTGCAATGAACCCGCATTGTGAGGTTATAAAAGCACATAGGTCAGTTTATTATACAGGAAAGTTGTTGGATGGCGTCTTGATAATTTAAGGTGAAAATTTGCTGAATTGAACCTAAGGTGTGGTAAATTTCCGAAAAAGTGACAGCGGGCGATTCCAACAAGAATTTTACAGGTAATTGTGGTGTGACCTAACCTACATAAACGTAAACCAGATGAACAGTTCCGTACAATGCCAAGGTTTGTAAGGGGAAACAGATGATGTCCACACGCAGCCTTCACATGATGTACAGACATGCACCAAAAAGTAGTTACTCAAGCAACTGGATATGGTTTTGGAAACGGTCAGACGTTTCAACTGGATTCCAACAGTTTTCGTCAGTGGCACTGAAGTGATCTGGAAGAATCAGGTCTTTTATACTCTAACTATGAATGAAGACAATTTTAGATGTCCAATAGGAAACGTTGTAAGACAATTCAGACTGAAGTGAAGACAATTTGGATTCCAAAGAAAACAAAGGTAAGGCAAGGTCAAGCTGAAGACAATTTGGATTTCAAAGGATACCAAGGCTAAGACACTGCTGCAAATGAGTCAATTAGCTCCTGTTGTTTTAGTTGCAGGAGCTAAAAGTTTTGTTGCCTGTGGTGGTAGTGCTATGTCCCAATTGCCGGAAAGTTCCATACGTAGCCCCCCTTTTCTGTTGAGGGTGGGATTCTCTGATATATGGCCTTTCTAACTCCCCGTTCAAACCAGCGGGCATCACGGTCTAGGATGCAGACATGAATATATAGTGTAGGTGGCGCTTCTACTTGTGGCTGCCACATAGGCTAGCCCCGTAGCGCCTGAGTCAATGTCTTCATGTTGCAGAATATCACCATGGTGGCAATTGTTGAGCACAAATCGATCGCTACAGTGTCGAATGGCCGGCTAGTGGCCTCAATTTGAGAAGTCTTGGGTTCGATTCCCGGCTAGATGTTGTGTCTTTGCGAGTGGCACATAATACAACTTTCCTCACCCCAGGTTTAAAAATGAGTACCTCGCTCCAGGTGTTAAAATGAGTACCAAGTGTCTAAGTCGGCTCACCCAAAAGTGCCATAATAATCTACGTCAAGATTGAGGGCACTCAACAAGAAGAAGAAAAAGTGTAAAAATCACATCGGTTGGAAGGCAAAAGGAGAGTTATGGTCTCCGCCCCCAACACCGTGCCCCAGACACAGTGGATAACAACCCACTGCCCCTACAGCCTGCAAAAGGCTTTCGGACTACTTCAACCCTTTTCCAGTCAATACAGAAAGCAAGAGATTTTCTGTGATAGGAAATTTGGTTTAATACTGTACAGAAACATATAATACATCACATTCTATACAAAATAGCGTCAGGACCGCATCCTCACTTCTTACCTAATTACAGTGCTTATCGGCACCGCATAGGGAAACTATGTACATGTGGCCTGACAGTTCCTGATACCTGCCTGGCCAGGAACTCTGTTCACACTTCACACAACAGCACAAGATCCCAAGCAATTATTGTTCGACAACACAGGGACTCGTCAGCTGGTACTGAAAATGGTCTTCCTTCAGGAACAAGCATGGCGCAAATACTGCAGCCAAGCTCGGAAATCGGACAATTTTGCAACGCCTGGTTTCAGTCTTTTTACGGGACAACAACATTCGGTAAAGAAATATAAAAACTGAGCCGACAGTCGTCTGTACATAATTATATAGAACATTTCAGGCACACGTGGTGTTTCACTGGTGCTGCTTCTCACTCACAGGAACATGCTGGAGCTGTACCAAGGTCAAATTTACAAGGTCAAATGTTGTCAAGGTCAAGCCAAGGTCATATCTCATCAAGGTGATGTTTTTCAATGACCAAGGTGGCATAACTTGCAAAGGTCAAATCTTAAGGTCATATATCACCAAGGTCACATTAACCGACTTTCTGCTCAAAAGGGTATCAAAATACTTGTAAACATTCAAAATTGAGAAAATCTTAGAAATATGACGTCTGAACTATGATAACAGTATTTACAAGTTCAACAAAGGTCAACACACACGTACATGGTTACCAGGCCTGGACTGACCAGGGACACATACAAGCATCTGCACAGGAAATTCAACTCATGACAGGAATAAAGTTCTTTTCATCCTCAAAACAAAATCGTTATTGAATAGTCCTCTTTTTTGTAACACAAACAGCGAAAATATATATATTTATATATCTGTATCTCTCAATGTGTGCCCATACAAACACATCTCTTCACGTTCTGCAGTCTTGGAGAGAAGATGGCTGCTGACGGCCCACCCGTACTGTAACCATGGTTACCAGAAATGAGCCAATCAGCTGACTGGACAGATCGCTGGAAAACACGTCCAACTCGCGCTACGGAATTTACTACCGTCCAGTTCTGTTGGCTCTCGAGTTCTGTGTCTGTGATGCTCCAACCAACCGATAAAACAGCACAACTTGGCGACCACACACGGCTGCAGTGCTGTGCAGTTTGCTTTGTTGCTGAAGAACACCACATTTTTGGCCATCAAAGTTATGAAGTGAGACAGTGTGCCAACCAACCTAACCCTGGGCAAAGTCTCTGAAAGAGGAACAGTGGCTTGAATGTCCTGAACGCCTTCCCAGTTCTTAATTAAGCTTGTTCCTATTTCAGTTTTCGGCACTGCACAGGCAGGGAATTTTCTCGTCTTCAATGGTGAACTTGTAGTCGTTAGTTTGTTCCTAGTTCAACGTTCCCCGACAGTTTTCTGCGCCGCACAGGCACGGGATTTTCTCGTCCTCGATGGGGAACTTGTAGTCGTAGGTGATCTCCTCGTTCACGGCAATGTCTCGCCTGGAGTAGATCACGATCTTCTTGTAGCCCTCCACAGTGATGATCTTGGCGTAACAGTTCGGCTGGAGGGAGATGGGAAAGATGGAATCATGTTAGTCTGGCAGGAACACAAACAGCCACATAAACTCACTCACTTCTGTCACTTTGTCATTTCTCACTTAGTCATGCTCACTCACTCACTCACTCACTCACTCAAACTTTTCTGAAGATTTTATGGCCCTATACTCATGTTTCAGTTTAATGAATCTGGACAGGCTCTACTCATGTTACAGCAGTGGCTGATGAGTACTCATGTTACAGCAGTGGCTGATGAATCTGGCCAGGTTTCCGTTCTTGGTGGCGTCGATGATCATGTTGTGGTCACTGACCTCACTCACTCACTCACTCACTCACTCACTCACTGACCTCACTCACTCACTCACTCACTGACCTCACTCACTCACTCACTCACTCACTCACTCACTCACTCACTCACTCACTCACTCACTCACTCACTCACTCACTCACTCACCCTCACCACTCACTCTACAACTTTCCAGAAACTTTCCTGGAAGACTACAGCTTTCCTGGAAGACTCTACAGCCATCTACTCACATTACAGCAGTGGTTGATGAATCTGGCCAGGTTTCCTTTCTTGGTAGCGTCAATGATCATGTCGTGGTCACTGACCTCACTCACTCACTCACCCTCACCACTCACTCTATAACTTTCCAGAAACTTTCCTGGAAGACTCTACAGCCATCTACTCACATTACAGCAGTGGTTGATGAATCTGGCCAGGTTTCCGTTCTTGGTGGCGTCGATGATCATGTCGTGGTCCACGCGGAACAGGTAGCTACTGCCGATGCCCTGCTCCTCGTACCGCCGCTCCCGCTCGTCCGCGATGGTCTGTCGGATGCACTGCCCCACGTACTCAATCACCATCTCCTCCGCAGCGATCGGCTCCAGCGCAAACAGGCCCCAGTCGTGGATACGGCTCTTCCGGAAGCTCAGTTGCTTCTTACGGAACTATAAAACACAAAACAACCAGTGTTTATTTGTTTGTTTATTTAGATTGGCTCCAGCGCAAACAGGCCCCAGTCGTGGATACGGCTCTTCCTGAAGCTCAGCTGCTTCTTACGGAACTATAGGGGCAAAAACACAACATTCAATTTATTTAGATTGGCTCCAGCGCAAACAGGCCCCAGTCGTGGATACGGCTTTTTCGGAAGCTCAGTTGCTTCTTACGGAACTACAGGGGCAAAAACAAAACGTCAAATGTTTGTTTATTTAATAGGCTCAAGCTCAAGCCCAGTAGTGGACACAACTCTTCCAGAACCTCAACTGTTTTTTACCGAACTACAGCAGTACAGGGGCAAAAGAAAAAATTCAGTTAGTGCTTGTTTGTTTATTCAGGTCGGTTCCAGCACAAACAGGCTCCAGTCATGGACACAACTCTTCTGGAAGACTTAGCTATTTCTTATGGACCTACAGACCCCCCTTAAAACAAAGCATTTGCTTATTTCAGATTTCCATGAGTTTATGCTGCTCCAGCAGCCTTCATCAGGCATTTCCCTGACAACAGCGCCACCATGCAGAAAGAAGTGGCATCACGCCCACATGATGAAGACAGCTGAAACTGTCAGTGCAGAAATCAAATGCGGCACCAGTTTAGCTACTATTCTCCCACTAGTCATAAAACAAAGGTGACGATGAGTACAGTACACACATGTACAGGGAGATGTTGCCCTGCTATTTCCTTTCACTGTAGAAAGAACAACAACCCATCATTTCCAATTTCTGCTTTTGTACATCACAAAATGTACTTTGTGTTATTTGTGGCCATGGCACTAAGTAGGGCTACCACCTGGTTAGAAATGACAAACATGAATCAATTTTTAAAAAAGGGCACAAATAATTTCCAGGGTCCGCAAAATACCACCTGTAAGATTACATTTGTCTTTAACCTAAACATGACCTTGACTAACCTTGAGCTGGTTGAACCTGAGAAGGTCGCTGATGTCTCCGCACGAGGCCCCGAAGCTGGCCAGCAGCCGTCTCTGGTTGGACCGTGCCTCCCGTGAGGACTGCGTCGCCTGCTTCGCTTTGTTCTGAGATTCCTGGGGACAGAGGAAAACACTCGTCAAACTCTTACAAATAACCAGGAAGAATACATGGCTTTCCTTAAGACTTTTGTAAAAGATTCTACAACCTTCCTAGAAGACTTACCACCCTTCCTGGACGTCTCTAAAACATTCCTGGAAGCCACTACAACTTTCCTGCTAGTCCCTAAGCTAACCTGAAAGTCCTTAAGGCCTTCCTGGAAGTCTCCACAATAATCCTGGCAGTCTCTACAACTTTCCTGGAAGTCCCTACAACTTTCTTGGAAGTCTCTACAACTTTCATGGAAGTCTCTACAACTTTCATGGAAGTCTCTACAACTTTACTGGAAGTCTCTACAACTTTCCTGGAAGTCCCTACAACTTTAAACATATCATATCAATGGTTTATTCAAACATACATATACATACATACATGGACATACTAAAACAACGTTGCAGCCTTTCATACAATGCTGTAAAACTGGCTGAATTAAGTTAGTTTTAGTCTTAAAAGCATCTTAATATATACAATATAACATATTTAACAATAATTGCTGCACACAAAGGCTTACATGAGCAGTAATCAAGATTCCATGTAGTAGTCATGTGACTATAAACAGGCTATAAATCAGTATTTAAGAGTGTGGACAAGTATGGAATAGCACTGTTTCTGTACCTATCATGTCTGGCAAAAGGTATGCTAAGCTCGAGCCCTCGTTTTAAGTCTCTGTTGTGAACTTCATTACGGGTAGCTGGCAACCAGCTTCGAAAAATGGGTGAATTAAACATGGATTTCGCGAACTTAAGACATAGAAATTCTCTTCTTGCTTTTAAAGTGTTCATATTTAGCCTACATAGAGCTTCGGTATAACAAGTATATTCGCTGCCCAGAATGATTCTTAGCGCACGCTTTTGTATGCGTTCTAATGCATCCGATTGTTGACATGTTAAACCTGGATGCCATACTGGGGCCGCATATTCCATGATAGGTCGGACATATAATAGGTAAATTTCACAGAGATCTTCAGTGCAGACACCAAAGCGTTTTAGTTTTTTAAGCAAAAAAAGGCGACAGCTTCCTTTTTTTATAATGACGTTAGTATGTTTTCCCCATTTCAAGTCCGCAGACATCCAGATACCTAGTATACAGGCATCTTCAGTGTACTCCAAGGCTTTGCCATTCAGTAATAACACAGGGGGTAGAGGGGGATCCTTCATGAAGGAAATACACATTAATTTGCACTTATCATCGTTCAATGTCATACGGTTTTCGGATGACCATGTATCTAGTTGGTTAATTGTTGTCTGCATTGAGCTCTCTTCACTGAATAATCTACTCTCTTTTAACGACAGATCATCAACATACTTCCATCTATCCAGAAAAAATTGCATTGCATCATTCACATATACTAGAAACAGGATCGGCCCTAGTTTTGTCCCCTGTGGGACACCAGAGGCAAGTCTCTACAACTTTCTTGAAAGTCTCTACAGCATTCCTGGAAGTCTCTACAACTATCCTGGAAGTCTCTACAACTATCCTGGAAGTCTCTACAACTTTCCTGGAAGTCTCTACAACTATCCTGGAAGTCTCTACAACTTTCCTGGAAGTCTCTACAGCTATCATGGAAGTCTCTACAACTTTCTTGCAAGTCTCTACAACTTTCCTGGAAGTCTCTACAACTTTACTGGAAGTCTCTACAACTTTCTTGCAAGTTTCTACAACTTTACTGGAAGTCTCTACAACTTTACTGGAAGTCTCTACAACTTTCTTGCAAGTCCCTACAACTTTCTTGGAAGTCTCTACAACTTTCATGGAAGTCTCTACAACTTTCATGGAAGTCTCTACAACTTTACTGGAAGTCTCTACAACTTTCCTGGAAGTCCCTACAACTTTCTTGGAAGTCTCTACAGCATTCCTGGAACTCTCTACAACTATCCTGGAAGTCACTAAGCTTTCCTGAAAATCCCTACAGCCTTCCTGAAAGTCTCTACAGTATACATGGAAGCCACTACAACTTTCCTGGAAGTCTCTACATCATTCCTAGAAGTCTCTACAACTATCCTGGAAGTCTCTACAACTTTCCTGGAAGTCTCTACAACTTTACTGGAAGTCTCTACAACTTTCCTGAAAGTCTCTACAACTTTCCTGAAAGTCTCTACAACTTTCAAGTCCCTACAGTTTTCCTGGAAGTCTCTACAACTTTCCTGGAAGTCTCTACAACTTCCATGCAAGTCGCTACAACTTTCCTGGACATCTCCAAAACTTTCCTGGAAGCCACTAAAACTTTCCTGGAAGTCTCTACAACTTTCCTGGAAGTCTCTACAACTTTCCAAGCAGTCTCTAAAACTTTACTGGAAGTCTCTAAATCCTTTCTGGAAGTCTATACAACTTTCCTGGAAGTCTCTACAACTTCCATGAAAGTTTCTACAACTTTCCTGGACATCTCTACAACTTTCCTGGAAGCCACTAAAACTTTCCTGGAAGCCACTAAAACTTTCCTGGAAGCCTCTACAACTTTCCTGGCAGTCTCTACAACTTTCCTGGCAGTCTCTACAACTTTCCTGGAAGTCTACAACTTCCATGAACCTGGAAGTCTACAACTTCCATGAAAGTTTCTACAACTTTCCTGGACATCTCCAGAACTTTCCTGGAAGCCACTAAAACTTTCCTGGAAGCCACTAAAACTTTCTTGGAAGCCACTATAACTTTCCTGGAAGTGTAAATAACCTACCATGAGATCATCCTCCGGCTTCTCCACCACACTTGCGAGCCGCGCCCGGTGCAGGTACTTCGTCTTCTCCTTGAAGGAGATCTTGTAGAACCCTTCGCTCCTGGCGCAGCCTGTTTTGTGGTCCCCCAGGGTCGGGTCGTCTTTCCGCCGCTTGCGGGGAGGGTTGGGAATTCTGGTTGGTGAGACGTGTTAAGGACTTAACCTGGCCTGATGCTGAAAAGCAGCTATCATACAGCAGTTCATCAAGTATACAAAATACCAGTTATTTTGAAGTTTGAAAGACAGGAAGATCTGATACAGAAATAACCAGTGTTAAACAATGCATGCAAAACCAGTGTTCTGAAAATGATTTCATTAGGTTGGTAGGTCATAGGAAAGTAGAGTTTTCTAGTGTGCAAAATACCCACTTGCACACTTGCACATTGCAACCACTTTTTGCTTGGTGCAACTTACTTCTAAACTCAGGTGGCACAGGGTGCAACTTAAGATTTTGAGCCTCAGAACTTGATTTTGTTGTCAATTTACTTGAATGAAATAAATGGACTGAGGCAGCTCTGTTTCATATCAGCCAAACATGTATGCCTTGTGCCTTTTTTCAGAAATTAGTGAATTGTAGGTGATGCAACTTGAAATTCAATTGTGCAACCTAGTTTTTGCTCCAGGTTGCACACTGTGCAACCTGGTTCAGAAAAGTATTTTGTACACTGGTTTTCTTTTACACAACCAGTTAGTCTTATCTGGTGATGTTTTGATACCGCAAAAAAGCGTCAACTTCTTCAGCTTAACATATAGCGGTGAGAAGCAGAACTTCAGATAGAAGCTCTGAGGAAGATGTCTCAAAGGCATTAAAACATCAGCAGGTTAGATTAAATGGTTGTGTAAAAGAAAACTCTACTGTCCCAAAACCTGTGCTACTATGATATTCTTGCCAGTTTATGTGAGCAGACCCATAGTTAGAAAGGATATGAGGATGGTAGACCCACTATAATAAACATTCAGAACCTGTGTTATTAAGCTATTCCTGCCAGTTTGTGAGCTGAAAGGATATGAGGATGATAGACCCAGTGGGTGTCGTTGAGCCAGTCCACCCCACTGTTATCCTGCTGCAGCAGGGAGTCGTAGCTGCTCTGCAGATATTTCACATCCTCCAGGTCGATCCCAGTCTTCAGGAACTCGTACAGGACCTGCACATGTAGGACACATGGAGGTTACACCAAGTATTTTCACTCAACCTCAAATAGTCAGTATTCTTTTGGTAATGCAACCTCAAATAGTCAGTATTCTTTCTGTAATGCAGGGCTCGAAATTCATTTTTGGGATTAGGTGCACTGGTGCACCCAGCTTAAAAAATTGGGTGAAATTTTTGGGTGCATTACTTAAGTTTAAGTAATAACCTAATAATAAAACTTAGTTACAAGCTATCAAATTCTTAAACAAGTACCAAGACAGATATTTCTATTATCTTTCTAACACTTAGATGTCAAGAATATGACGTATACTAGACATTACTTTGATATCTTTTCCTACATAAACCTAAGAAAATATTTGGGTGCACAGCTATAATTTTGGGTGCACATGCACCCAGTATTTCAAGCCCTGGTAATGGTTTTGAACTCTAGACGATTGATTGCTAACAATTTTGTATTTCATTTAGTATGGTTTCCTTTATCTTACTTTGATCTAAGTATTTATTCTACAGGACCTGCACCTGTACCACAAGGTTACACCAATGATCATGAAAGCTCATCGTGTTGGTACACAAAGGTACGGATTAAGGTACGACCAATCCCTTTAGAATGTAAACTTGCGAGAGTTACAGACACGTGATCTTATTAACACGTGATATTGCGGATAGATGACATCAGTAATTGGTCGAAAATGCTTTTTAACAGTAGAATATTGGTTATAATTTGATTGCTATTCAGTTTGTTAGGGTTTTCTTTATCTTAAATAAATCTGACCAAATTTTGTATTCTGCATGTGACATGACAGTTGTAAGGTTAAAGAGTAAAGTTCAAAGTTCAAACCTCCATCTCCATGAGGTTGTCTCTGGGGTTGAACCTCAGCGGCTCGGGTTTCACGGCTTCCTCCTTGATCTTGTTGGTGATCTGCTCTCGGAGAATCTGCTCCTTCTCCTTCTCTGCAGTTTTCCGATGCTGTTTGGGTTCTTCCTTCTCTGTCGTGACCAAGTCGACCGAAGGAATACTAACTTCGATCGGCGCCTCGTTTTCCTTGTCTTTGGGTAGGTCCTCTATGGGGAGAGGTTCTGTCTTGATGTTCACGGGCAAACAGACAGGGGGAGCCGCTACAACAGGCGGCTCCTCTGTGCGTGTTTTGGATTGTTTGTGTGTGAGAGACGGCTTGGCTGGCGATGGAGGCTGCCTGGCCGCGTAGTTGTGTTCGGGAAGCGGTGCTGCGTAGTTGTGCTCCAGCATGTAGGGGCAGACTCTCTGCCGCGGCGTCCGCTCCTGAGACTCCTCCAAGGAAACTTCCGGCTCGGAAGACGTCTCAGTCTTCTCCGAATCGCTCCCTTCCACGTCGACGTCTCTCTCAAGAGTTCTACTCGCCGCGAGCAAGTCTGCGACGGTCTGCTTCGACGGGGACAAGAGCTCGTTTGCCAGGACGTTTGCCGTCTGATTGTTCGCTCTGGAGAGCAGCTGGTCCTGGTTTGGCAACATGTGTTGTACGGGAGGCTGTACAGGTCTTGGCGGGGACTGGAACCTGGGGAGCTGGCAGTTGGCCTGCAGCATGCGCAGGTGTTCCTCACTGGTGATGGGCAGCCCGGGATGCAGCCTGGCGGGCGGTAACGGCTCCGTACGGGCGGGCTGCTGGGGCGAGAGTAAACTGGCAATGGAAAATTTCCCCTGAGAAGCGAGAAGTTGAGGAGGCGTTGTCGCGGCGTCCGGTGGAGCGGCGGGAGGTTCGGAACTGTCGTCCTTGGCGACAACGTCTCTCTGCATGGCCTCGTGAGTCACGATGTCCGCGAACTGGGCGAGGAGTGGAGGTAAGGACGGTACGGGCAAGCTGGTGGAGGGCGATGGCGGGATTCCACGCCACGGGGACGACGGGATGGCTGTCGCTCCCGCTCGTGTTGGCGCCAGGAAGCCGGGAACGGCCGCCGGGTCGGTCGGGAGTTGTAGGGTCATCCCCCGCCCGGGAGTTCTGGGTAGGTCGATGTTCCCGCCCGGCGTTCTTGGGAGGTCCTCCATGGGGAATGGCGATGACGGCAACACCGCGCCGGTCGCTTCCGTCATGAACCCGAACGCGCTCCTCTCGGGAAGCTGCAGCGTGGGTCGGACAGGCGAGGCTCCGACCCTGTCCTCCGGTCCTGCAGGCACCGCGGGGATTCTGTGCAGGTGCCTGAGCTGGAGGTGAGGATCCAGCATAGACCTGATGTCCTCCCCGTGTGCGACAGTCGCTCCATCTACGGGGAGAGTCCTACTGTCGCTGCCGGGGATCAACACGCCCGGTAACTGTGGCGATGGTAACCGTGGTGACAGTACGGAGGGCGAGGTAGCCTGTTTGCTGTAGGCGTGTTCCGGGGTTGCTAGGCCCTGTTTCCTGGCAGCCAGTGTTGGAGGGGGCTGGATGCTGCGGAACAAAAATCATGGAACCTCTGTCAAAAAAAGTTCAAACGCACTTTAAAAAGACAAGGTGATAAATGAATATCAGCTAAAGAGCAGAAAAATTCCTTGGATTGTAGTCCTCCACAGACTGACAGAGTTGGCATCATAACCTGACAATCCCTGACCATGAAGACGTACCTCTGAGCCTGTTCCTGACCAGGAGACACCATAACCCTGGGCCCCGCCTGGTCCTGGCCCAGCTCTGCTGAACGCTGGTGGGAGACCGACAGAGTCGCGTCCGAGTCCAGAACCTGCTCCGAGTCTTCCGCCTCGCTGAACTCACTGGGAGAAACACATGGTTACCAAGGAGACTTGGTTACTAAGGAGACAGGCTTACCAAGGTGACTCGGTTACTAGGGAGACAGGGTTACCAAGGAGACAGGGTTACCAAGGATACATTACTCTGAACCTTATTTCAGCCAACAAAAGTCATATCCTGAAGATGTCTAGCCTTGTTAGCAGTTCTGAACAGAGAGGACTTCAGGCGAAACCCAGTTCTGAACATACAAACTGTACGTGAGGAGAATCTGAATATTCTGTCAGCCAACCAAAAGCATCTCTTGAACTTGTCTAGCTTTGTTAGCAGTTGTGAACATACAAAGACTTGAGGAGAAACGACCCACCGTTCCGTCTCCGTGACATCTGCCAGTGTCTCCTCCTCGTCTGAGGAGCTGAGATAAGAGTCAGAGTCCTCCCCGCTCTCACTCCCCTCACTCTCATCATCAGCCTCATCCTCATCATCAGACACCATCAGCTCATCCTCAGGAAACTCCTCATCTGAGGCTGGAGAAAAAACAGACAGAAGTTAAAGACTCCTCCATACTTAACGAAAAGTATAGGGGATCTACTCAGTTTGAGTGGATCAAACCATTATGGCCTAAATGGGTTACAGAATCACCCAAGCAACCTTCATAAACCCCTAATTTGCCTGCTGATTATGTGAAGTCAAGCTTTGGTAAGCCTGATGTTTCTGGGATAAGAGATGCTGCTACATATTCATCTTCATGATGGTAACATCATGCTCTCTGAACTTGATTTTAAAAATAAAAGAAGATTGAATTGAAAACTACAAAGGCAACATTTGCAAGCAAAATACATAATTACCTTCACATGCTATGTCTAGCCTAACAAACTACTGCTCTGTTTATTTTTCCTCAAACACATTCATTGTCCATGATGACCAGCCCCTCTCTCCTACCTGCCAGTTGCTACATCATGTAACCAAACACCACAGGGTGTCTGCTACATTACGAGTAACCATGGTGACAGACGTCTGGTACAGGTCATTGACCTTATTTGTTTGGAGGAGAGGAAATGTAGCAAAAGCAATGTTTCCCTTCCATGAAGGTCACAGAAACATAAATAGTAAGATGAAAACTTGCACACAAAATGAGAAGTACCGTCAGCTTCTGCGAGGTCCTCGTCCTCATCATAATCCTCATCCTCCTCTTCCTCATCCCCATCTTCATCATCATCATCTTCGATGATGCTCTTCTGTTCCTCCTCCGGGCGTGGCGCTACCCTGACCTCTGACCCTTCGCTGTCCAGGCTGTGCGCCCGCCGTAACAGCGGCGTCCCGTGGCGCGACAGGTCTGAGTCCTGGCTCAACATGTCCTCTTTGTCAGCGTCTGAGTCTGGCAAACAAACAAACAAACAAACACAAATGTTTAACAAACTTCCCAACATCAGGCTAACTTGAAGCAGGGCCCGAAATTGTTTTTGGAAATACGTGAACCACACCTAAAAACAGATGCTAACTTCAAATTTCCTAAACAGCTAAGTAGTACAACAAAGCTCTTCTGACATCCAAATGTTGAGAATATTCTGTATACCAGTATACAATGGTACCTTAACATATGCACCCCAGGCCCACACAATAGTCTAGGTGCACTGGTGCATCAACAGTGAACAAAAGGTGCTTAGTTCCAAGTTGAACACAAGTATTTTGGCCCTGACCTGTTTGTCATTGACCGACATAAAAAATGTTGTTAAGGCCAATATTTTGTTTCAGCAAAGGTACTGCAGGTAGGTAAAGGTAGCCTTTTTGAGGTCATAGGGACTGTTACCCACTGTGTCTGGGGCACAGTGTTAGAAGGCAGAGCCCATCCCTCTCCTTCCACTGCCTTTTACCTACCGAACCAAAGTCAGTATGCATTTTTACACCTGGGGTGAAGGGAGTGAGGAAGCTGTGAGGAGTGAGGAAAGTTGTGTAAAGTGCCTTTCCCAAGGAAACAGGATTGTTAGCATGACAGGATTCCAACCCAGGACCTCTGGGTTCTGGACCTAATGCCCTAGTTACCCCATGGTAACGTTTTGGACCACTCCAATAAGACAGAGGAGTCTTAGCCTTACCTGATGCTGACCCGTCGTCCATGGAGGGAGACGCCAACCGGGACCTCTTACGGGGGTGTCCATCCTCCGCTGCAGGGGAGTCTGGGGGTTTTCTCTTCATCTGTGGGGACAAACATCATCATCATTATCATCACAGAACATGCAGTTCTTTTCACCTTCTACCTGCTAACTTCATAGCCAATTAACAATGTGTAGTTGAATGGCTAATTCTGTGTGGTAAAGATTTAAATTACCTAATGACTATTAGCCATTTCAGTGTCTTTAATTGGTCTCAAAAATAGAGAAATTATGCATTTTTTATCAAAATTCTGCAACTGAGCAAGGAATCAAAGACTAAGCTGTCACACAGAGAAACAAGAGGTACGAGTCAACAGAGCTTTATCACACTCTAGTCTTTTTACATGAGCTACCATCTTTTGGTCTTGAATTTCTTTCAAAAATAGAAAATTGCTGCATATTGTGTTACATTAATATCTGCAATCTAGCATAAAAGTAATGTCAAAGATGCCACTCAGACAGGTAGCAGAGCAAAAGTATCATCTAAGCTGCCACACCGAGAGGACTACAAGTCAGCCGAGCTTTAGCAAAAATCAAAAATAGAAAAATAATGCATTTTGCTTTTAACATTAATATCTGTAACTTAGCATGAAAATAATGTTTAAGATGCCACTCAGACATATTATCAGAGGTTTAATTTCAAGAAATTCTAAAGAACAAGGATTACCTTGAAGGAAGGCATCCGAGGCATGGCTGCCCTTATGCCCAGACCAAGGCCCCCTAGCCCTGAGGGTCCGAACGGGCTGAAGCTGTCCATGTTGGAGATACTGGGCAGCGCCGCCGGCTGCTCAAACAGCGACTTGCTCGGCTTCGGTTTGACCTTGACCTCTGGCTCCACGACCTTGTCCTCGTCCTTCTCTTCAGACTTAACGGGAACCTGGAGAAAAGAAGAAAACATCTTTAAGAGGTGCACAGGCTGAACACAAAAAAATTGTCAAGACCTGGATAAAGTTTTCATTAAGTTGAGGTCTGTGGAAACTTACAGACTTTCTTTAAGTTTCTTGATATTTTTTCTGGAAGGCTCTATTATTCTCCTTTACATCGTACATGACCTACCTTGGCTTTCTCTTCCTTTATTTTCATGTTTATCATGATTTTGTTTAATCCGAAGAACCAATCATACTGAGTCTTAAACAAACAACCAACAGTTTACTTTTTCCTTTAAGAAGTGACCCACCTTGGTTTCTCCTCCAAAATTCTATACATGTATTTCATCTGGATTTTCTTAAGGCCCAGAACTTACTTTAAGTATTCGAGTATTTTCATTTTCCTCCATGGTTTTCAAGTTCATCTAGATTTTCTGAAGACTTAAGGCCAGGAACTGACATTACCATTTTTCCATCTCCTTTAAGAAGCTACCCACCTTGGTTTTCTCCTCCTCCCTGTCCCACCATGTCTCAAAGGCCTTGAAGGCGGAAGACTCCACCATCTTCCTGTTCAGGTCCTTCCTCATGATCTCCTTCAGCTCCCACACGATCCTCTCCATCACCCCGTCGATCGTCTGCTTGTGCGGGTCCACCTGGGGGGGAGGTACAGGAATGGTTTGTTTATTTGTTTGTTTGTTTGTTTGTTTATCAGCTCCCACACGATCCTCTCCATCACTCCATCAATCGTCTGCTTGTGAGGGTCCACCTGGGGGAGGTACAGGAATGGTTTGTTTATTTGTTTGTTTGTTTATCGAAAACGAAGCTGGAAAAGTTGGACTACATCTAAACGCTAAGAAAACCAAAATGATGACCTTCAACCAGAAAACACCTGTCATCATTCGGTCCAAAAGTGGTGATATCGTAGAAAGGGTCAGAAACTTCAAATATCTTGGCTCAATGATGCAGAGTTCAGAAACAGACTTAGAAGTCAGGAAAGCTCTTGCCTGGAAAAGTTGTCACAAGCTAAACAAGATATGGAAATCCAATCTCCCACGCAGGATTAAAGTAAGGTTATTCATTGCCACCGTGGAATCTGTATTGTTATATGGCTCGGAAACGTGGACCTTAACCAAGTCACTCGAGAAAAGGTTAAATGGCTGTTACACCCACATGTTACGCGTGTGCCTAAACGTTTCATGGCAACAAAAGCTCACAAACAAGCAACTGTACCAAGACATACCATCAGTCACCAAGAAAATACAACAGCGCAGATTGAAACTGGCTGGGCATTGTGTTAGACACCCTGAAATCCCTGAACACCATCTTGTACTTTGGGAGCCTACTACTAAAGGAAAAAGAGGTAGGGGAAGACCCAGGGTGACCTACCTAGACAATCTACGTAGTGACACAAGTCTGCATGATACCAAAGAGCTACAAAGGGCCATGGAGGACCAAGTGCATTGGAGGAAGTTCTCTGGATTGGTTCGAGCGGGAGCTCGAACTAAGTAAGTAAGTAAGTAAGTTGTTTATCAGCTCCCACACGATCCTCTCCATCACTCCATCAATCATCTACTTGTGCGGGTCAACCTGCGATGATTTATATGAATGGTTTGCTTTCTCGCTGCTAGCAGGGCTATCTCTAGTTTAAGATGTTTTATTCAACAGTTTCGTGTCATTTTTGGGATGAGTGAGTTATAATTATTTTCTGTCCAAACAAGCAAATTTTCGGGACGGAAGGACAGGTCCTGGAGACAGCTAGACACAACACAATTATTGCCAGAAATGCAGTATATTTTACAATTAAAAGTAATCAAAAAGTAAGAAAGCAAAAAGCAACAAATGATATAGATGCAAGCTAAACATTACGTATGTCACAACATTCACTTTTAACATAGAATTATGCTTGTCTAAGGTGTTATTGGTGGCATTTTCTGTGTTGCCCAGGAAAGGCAGTGTTACTCTTCTGGTATCAAGCGGTTCACATTTAAATTGTGTTATCTGGAATTCAGCCCTAAGATTCTTGTTTGTTTGTTTGAACCTTGGTTGCCATAGAGACTCACCTTCTCCACGGGCGGCACGTATCCGGGCGGCGGCACCGTGGGGTCGAACATCGGGCGCCACGGGCGGAAGGTCGCGCCCTGGCCGAACGGGCGCGGTCCCCGCATCTGCGGCTGGCGTGGCGGGCCCTGATTGGCTGAGAGCGGAGGCGGGAAGGGGAAGGGACCCTTGGGTTGCTGGTTGCCATGGTTACCGTAGTTGTGCATGCCGGGTCGCCACAGACCCATGCGGGCCAGGTGCTGCTGCTGCTGGTTGGGTAACATGGGGTTGGTGAAGTTACTGCTGTAGGGGGGTACGGACGAGGGGGGCATGGGGAGACTGGACACAGGGGGGAGAGGGGGAGGGGGGAGGCCAGGCGGGGGGATGGAGGGGGCGGACGGTTCCATCCCGGGGGGTGGAATGTTGGGAGGGGGGATGTTAGGAGGGGGGACGCTGGGGTTGGGGAGCATGGGGGGAGGGATGTTGGGGGGCGGGAAGTTCGGAGGGGGTACGTTCGGGGGGTAGACTGGAGTCGGGGGAGGGTTGACGACCAGTTTGGACTGTTCGGGGCTGCTGAGGGGGGAGAGACTCATCTTGTCGTCGTCGTCCGAGTCGTTTCCTGAAGAGATGTCCATGTCGCCTTCCCCCTTCTCTTCATCCATCACTGGGGTGGGAACCTGGGGGAAAATACAGGCACTTAGAAAACTGTGATGTGGACACCTGGGGGGAAAATCAGGCACTGATCAAGTGTGCTATGGCCACCTGGGCATTGGGAAGAAAGTCAGGCTTTTGGTATTCAGATAACAACTATAGAATTAGATGACACAAACACATTATTGAAAATAGAAATTACACTTGCTGAATGAAAGATCATGTTCTCCTCTATGCTATGGTCTCTTACCTTCTTCAATAACTTTTATACTGATAAAAAAACAATATTTTCCAAACCTTCAGTGTCATTTCCCAACTTCAAGTTAACCAGATATCTTCCCTTTGTGTTTATTTGTTAATTTTGAAATATTGTGCATGAAAACTCATCATTAACATTATATAAATCATTGTTATAATTTACATTCATACAATAACCTTAAGTGAAGACCTACCTCAGCATTCCTGTCTGTAACCATAGTAACAGCCTCCTCCTCCTTGCCAGCGCTCTTCCCCTTGTTCTTGTCCTCATCACTGTCTGCCAAGGAGCCGGGCGAGATTTCCTCCAGCAGGTCATCAGTCTTGAGAAGCTGTAGTGAGGAGGGGGTGGAGTTCTGGGGAGGGGGGCGGGGGGAGGCGTCGTGAGGGGGCGTGAAGGACTCCAGGGGGGGCGGCGTGGGCGACCTTTCACCCTTCTCCTCCTCGCTGTAGCTGGGCGACATGCCGCCGAGCGCGGGAAACGTTCTCTGCTGCTTCAACAGTAACTCGATACGCGAGTCCAGACTCAGGCTGCCCTTATCCGCGGGTTTCTCACCGCCGTTCTGTGCAGGGTCCTCCGGCGGTTGGGTCGGCGTGGCAACGCTCACCGTGGTGCTAGCGGTGGTAGCGACCACCGTAACTGGAGCGGTGGTGTTGCCGGAGTATTGGGGCGTGTTGCCATGGAAACCAACAGGCGTACCTGAGTAGTAGCTCCCCGGCGTGTGGACTGCGAAATTTGGCGGCTGTACGCCGCCCGGATAGCTCTGCGGAGTCTGTCCACTGCTGTGGAAACTGGACGGGGTGGGGACGTAGCTGGGCGTGCTCTCCGACAGGCTGGGCGTGTTGCTATGGTAACTGTTGCCGTGGTAGCCCTGCCCAGAGTAGCTGGAGGGCGTGTTGCTGTAGTAGCCCTGGTCGTCCATCCCCGCGGGCGGGCGCGGGAACGAGTTGTGGGCGGAGACGTTGTCGTAAGGAGCGAACGCGCCGCCCTCGGAGGACAGTCTCCGCCGGGGGTCGCTGTAGTACCCCTTGTGTCCGTCTGGCCTCGGGGGCTGCTGGTACACACCTGGCGGCACACCTGCAGCACCTGGGGGAACACCTGGCGGAACACCTGGCGGCACACCTGGGGGAACACCTGCAGGGTGCACCTCAGGAGGGACGGGTGGGTACACGGGAGGTACCACGTCATGCCGTGCGGGAGGTAGGGGTGCAGGAGGGAGGGGGGCTTCAGGTCTGTGGTGGGCCTGAAAGAGAACAAGAAAAGCAGACTCACGTTCACGTCCAGCTCTACTTCTTACATTCATTGTCGGGAAGTAATTTCTAACCTCCTGATGTAACAGTAAGTTTTACCAACGGATATCATATTGGAGATCTCCCTACAACCTGCTGGTTTTTAGCTATTTATGAAGCACAATGATGAACTGATAGAACACAACTGTTTAATAAGAGTTTTTCTGGACATTCCTTTTTTCCCTTCGGCATCCAATCTATGTCTTCCAATGCTGGACGACTTACCACTGTGAGTTCAACTGAGTATGTGGGTACAATTTCATTGATTGCTAAACATCATATTCCATGATATGTCAACACAATTCAGACAACTGGCTGCAAAAATGATGAAGAATGAAAATTGATTTTAACAAGTGGGACTGACCCCAAACTGAGAAGCTATAGAGGTTTTCTTCTCTCCCCCTAATCAGAGCACTGACCTCACTAACTGAAATTCAGTGTAGTGGATGCTATCTGAAAAGAGGATTTGTCCAGTTGCATGATAAATTTTACACAACATTAACAGGTTTTTCTCATTGCTCCTGAGCGCTCACCTCAGGTATGATGGGAAGGTTTCGCTGCGGAGGCATGAATGCGTGCGGGCGCTCGTCCAGCGACAAGCGGCGCGGGTCGGCCTTGCTGACCTGCGGCGCTTCCTGGCTCGGCTTGTTGTGCACGATACTGTCGTACAGCTGCTCACGGATCTTCCCTGCAGGGGAGCGACAGCTGTCAATCATAGCAATCATCATGACGAGTAAAACACTAAACTTAACAAGTGTTTTCTTAGTAGTAATTCTGAAAAGCTGGATTTGGATCATTCTATCATTGATTTATATGTATATCAAAGTAAAGTGTTAAATGTCTCAAAAATATTCCATTCTAAGAATATTAGAATTATTGTAACACAGAGTGTATTTGACATAAAAGTAGTGAAGACACTAGCAACAAATAGGTATAGGAAAATGGTGTGTGTTATATCAAGATTTCAGCAAATAGTGATTGAACAATTACAGTTAAAACAATGAAGGGTGCCATTGCTAACAAAAAGGTTTGGTGTGTCTTTTTCAATCTACATGTATATAACCCTTTTTAAGGTTGATCATCCAACTTGAGACATTTTTTCCTAGGCCCAAGCAGAAACAATTCAAACCAACCCTTGGAGTCAATCTGCACAGAATAAAGTGTGGCATTGCTAATAAAAAGATTTAACGGGTCTTTTCAATTGTCTGTCACTTTTTCGGGTTGTCTTGGTAACTCTAGAACATAACATAAGCAAAAGCAATTCCAACCGACCCTTTGAGTCTATCTGCACACTGATGATGTTCCCCATGACGGAGGTGCGGTGGAGCTTGTTGGACGCGTCCTTCGCTGCGGTTGTCGTGGCGAACACGACCTTAGCGAGCCCCAGGTGCTTCCTGGTTTTGGGGTGGTGGTAGATCTTCATCTCCTCGATGGTGCCAAACTTCTTACACATCTCCTGGAGGGGGAAGGGGGGATTATTTTTGATTAGTTACATCTACAGCGGTTGCACCGCAATGACCAAGCCATGATCAGATGGATTTGCAGCATCAAACCCCAGGATGAGACCCCATCATCTAGCCTTCTCATTAAACTTGCCATCCCGGACATCACCTCAGTCTTGCAGTCTCGCCGTCTCAGGTGGTTTGGTCATGTTGAAAGATCAAGTGACTGTATCAACACCATCAACAAACTGAAAGTGTCAGGCAACAGGTCGTGGTAGACCGAGAAAAACCTGGATGGAGTGTGTTAGGAAAAGGAGGGTCATCATGGCGTGCGGTCTTACAGGGGTGAACCCACTGGACAGAGCTGCATGGAAGCGCAGTGTGAAGACTAGCCGACTGCTGCCTACCCGTGTCAGGGATCCCAGCATCAGAATCAAACAATGGATAGTCATGAGTGAGTGAGTTTGTTCATAGAGTTTTATAGAAGTACATAGTATTTACTTCTTATTCCATCTAGCTTAGGCTATTCTACTGCATTTTTGTTAAACAGCCCCCCTACCTGGAGGAACCCAGAGTTGATGTTGTCGTTCAGGTTGGAGAACGTGATCTGGCGGCGCGGTGGGGACCCCACGTAGAAGTCGTCCACCTTGAACTTGGGAACCGGTAAGTCAGCCGGCTCGTTTCTACGCCATAGTCGCGACAGGCGGCGAGGGTCTCGTACGTGAATGGGCGGGTACAGGTCAGGTTTCTGGGCGTGGAGAAAAATAGAGAGTGAATAACAAGTGAATAACAACAGGTAAACAATATGCCTAACTTATATCTATATCCTACATGCTTCATCCCTCTTCTTAAAACAAGTGTAAACGAACTTACACAGTTCTTTCAAAATGTCATAGTTAGTTGATGTCATTAGATATTTGAACAAGTCTGCCTTTGTTAGGTGTGCATATTTCTCTTTTACAAGTTTAACATTAACAAGGGTATTACATGTATCTTTGTACAGAGAACACTCTATAATACATAATGTCTACCTTTACATGATCTAGCCTAACAAACTGCTGCTCTGTTTATTCTTACTCAAACAGTTTCATATATACATATGGTGACCAGCCTCTCCAGCTCTGTCCTGCCACTTGCTATATAATGTACATGTAATCGAATAAACACAGGTAGATTGCTAGTTAACAGACTCAGTGTTTGCCAGACCGTGCCTCTGTGATTTCCACAACAACTCAATTTGTATGTTTTTGGATCTAAAAAAGATAGTGCTGAATTAGATGAACATTATGAAAACAGATTCTGAGGAGAAATTCTGCACTTAAGTACACACAGTTTCAGGGAGTGAATATTTTTGCAGGTTCAAGTTTTCCTTTTTCCTCAGTTGCTCCCATTTTGTAACTCACTTTTTACTGTGAAAGTCCAAGAAACAAGAAAACAAATGAGTGTAGCCTACATGCCTTACAACTGGACCCCAAGCAACGCTCATCGATCCTTGAAGTTTAACAAGTGCATGACTTCAAGCCTGAGCTGCCGATGCCCCTCCATAATGAGTTGCTGATTACATGACCAAATCTAATTCTTCACGGATGAATAAAGGCTAACTGTGCACAGTTCTGACACTAACAGCCCAAACATTCTCAGGGTGTCAAGTTGCTAGGCAACATCACAAGGTTATTCAAGGTCAACGTACTGTGTTTGAAATCTGGCTCTTTTTATCTTGGTAAAGCAAACAGGAGTTTTGCTTGCAGTAGTCACTCAGGGCTTGGAATACTTCATTTCTGTTGTGATGTTACCTTTTATCTCACACTGTCATAGTGTCAAAACTTTTAACTGTGATTTCAAAGAAAACTTTCTTGAAATATACTGCCATAAATCATGACATGCACTATACTGGATGAGAATTTGAGTCAATGATTTCTAGTGCTCAGGGTTGGACAAGTTTTCGAAAATCCACTTGTCCTATCGGGCAAGCACATAAAAAAATTACTTGCCCGAATCAATTTTTCACTTGCCAAAAATTCAAATGTCAGTGTTATATGCATTTTCACTTCCAGCAATGGAATTCTTATTATTAACTCTATTTTTCTATGTTGACCATTGCTTGTTGTTATGACTGTAAAAAGTAACAAGTACATCAAAATCACTCTCAATGGAAAAATCTTACTTGACTGATCGGGCAAGTGGGGTAGGACATGCACTTGCCCAAACAGCACTTTCACATGCCCGGGACAATAGGGCTAGTGGACTTGTCCAACCTTGGTGCTGAATAGCATTATCTTACACTATAATCAGAAACGTGAACAAAAAGTCTCCATAAACCCATGAGTAGTGGAGGGGCTATATATGTTATCAACCTTTGCCTTTGGACATTCAGCTTTTTACATTATGTTGTTTTTAAAGTTACCCTCAGTCTAAGTTTGTTTCTACATATGACAGGTGGAGCCATATGGATAAACATAATAAAGAGGCTTCCTGTATGTTATTAATTCTTTAGATATTTGTTGACCATTGACAAGTTTGACAACTTTTTCTTCCTTTTTTACTCCTCAAAATTGGAAGCCATTTTACCACACTGATTTGTAGACACACTACATGTATTACATTTCCAGCATAGTCCTGGTAGGGTTAAGCAAGGGTACCTTTTCGAAATGCTCCCTTCTTTTTCTGTCATCTTCCATTGAAGTGAAGCATGACTCTTGTTAACATAGTTGTAATGTATTTGTACATTGCGTCTTCACTACAGACTGCACTTAAGCAAAACACAGTAACCCCGAAGAAGTTTTCAATAAATTCTTAACCACCCCCAAGAGGTTTCTGTGCGGCACACACCAGCATATACTCTCTACCATGTCTTTAGGGGTAGCCTGACTAAAATCGTGCTCCTAGTGGCCGACCTTACAGTTGCCACCGCGAGGGGTCATTAACCCTAGCCACTGAGAGATTGTGTAAACACAGGCTACCCTAGGGGTAACATCACTCCACCATCTTCCCAATAACCGGGCTCTGGAGATGAATGGAAGGTCCTTAACCCCCAAAATGTTGCCCAACTTGATCACCGATACAAATTTGCTGCCAAAGGGCTACTTCAGCCAGAAGAAGGTTAAAGGTAATGCTACAAAAGATCTGATTTTTGTTGCTTTGAAAAATGTCAGAACCAACACTCTGGTAAACATTCTTGACCAATCCTCTAACATGTGGCTTTGTTAAAATTGTCACATGCGTCGAGGTTTCTCCTGACACAAGCTAAGGAATGCATTCTGGTCTATTTTCCAAGCAGAGGTTTGGGTTTTGGGTTCTGAGTGGGGGCTCTGCTACATAAGAGAGGCAGGGGCAAGAAATCCCAGCCACTGCTCACCCTGGTCAAGAATGCGTACTTAAGTATTGGGTATGCAGAGCTTTGTCAGCATTTATGGGTACTATTAGTGTAGACAGAGAAGTGGCATGTGCTATATGGGAAATGGGTGTGAAATAGAAGTTGGTAGGGTGCCTTGATCTGCAACTGATTTAAGTTTAAGATGATCTAGTTCTTGGATTTGTCTTGGAACTTAGATACATCTTTGAAGGCATTTTGGTAGGTACGCAGCAATTCAGGTAGTCATGAAGGGGCCTAAGGGACCCACGTGTTTGAACATCTTCTTCCGAACTTGGTAGACTTAAGACTTCTTGAAAATGTCTTGAGATTGTGATGACATGTAGCTGAGCACTGTGTCGCCTTGCCAGACATCTGACATCGTCAGCAAGTGCCACAGCGCCCCCCATACGTACCCCCTGCACGACTCCATCGTAGCGGTACACCTTGTCCAGTTTCTGCTGGTGCCCCTTCTGGAGGGCCGGGTCGACCAGCAGCTTGTAGGCGCGCCAGTGGCCGTGGTGCCCCGCATGGCCGCCCTTCCTGTCCCCGTGACCCCCTCGCCGATCGGGCAAACCGTTGAGACCTGAAATAAAACATCAAGAAGGCGTCAGGCTTCGCCAAGGGGAAATTAGTGACGAGAGATCGAAACCAGGGAGGGAGGGGGGTACGCAACTCTGAACACATGAATCCAACCCACTGTTGCTCGACTCCGGTTTTCGGGACGCATGCACTAAACTATCCATCGTTCTGGACTATCGGCTGACTCCTGGTCTCAGGGCGGTCACAGCGCGACCAGCGACGTCGACACAAGCCTGGCGGCACGAGAGCCTGGACGCAAAATGTGCGAAACTCGTAACAGTCCGTCGGTCCTTTCCTCAGCCATTGCAAACAAATACCCAGGACCGCGAGACCGGGGAGTGTAAGCAGAGCACGCGGTTCGATTGTAGATTCGAGTCAAAGTGGACCGCTTCAAAATGCGTCTAAAAGAGATAAAAGATATATGTGAGTATTGTGTATTAAACAAAAATTACAAGTTATTATTTTATGATTACAATTAGTAAACGTAAAAGGTGTCCAGAAAATATAGTATATGCAATATATTCGTAAGTATGGCTGCCAATAGTTTTACTCATGTTCTATCTAATACAATACCTCGATTGGAGTACAAGGCGGTCTGTGATTGGTGGCGCTAAATCCTTAGCGAGCGGGCAAAATTATTCAGCGAAGCGCGATTATCCCTCTACTTTGCAAGTGAAGCCCTTTAGTGTAGGACATGTGTGTTTTGTTTGTTTGCGGTGCGGAACACAAGCGACGAGAAGTTGAGAAAACGGCGGGAAAAGACGCCGTGTTGACGAGACTACGTCGAAGCGGAAATGCCGCCATTTAGGCCGGTGGCCAATCAGACGCACCCTTACAAACTGGGCTGCGGCTCACCAACACATTCATCATTCGCGATTGTTGTTGCGGTGGAAAATATGCGTATCTCTTCTGCTGACGTTTAACAGTTATCTAAACCTTTCTTTGGCCTACTTGTCGCTGATTCTGCTCAGTAGTCTTGTGTGAGGTTTTTTGTACTATTATAAGGCCGTAATTTGTTGTCCAAATGTCTCCATTTTTTCATGAAAAACACCAACATTCACACTGCACTATTGATAATTGATGGATGCGGACATGGCTGGGTGACCTTGAAAGGTCTATTTGTATTTGTTCACACCAAGGAGGCTTTCTTTAACCTCCTTGTTCACACTTAAAAAAAGGAATCACATTTTGTAACGTAGGGAATGTTTTGGATTTGAGTGTTCAACTATTACATGTATTACTTTGTCAGATTCAAAGGAGTCCATATACCTTGATGTAACGTTATCTATAATCAAAGAATTCAGACAGTTGTCGAAGTGTCTCAGTTTTCCCATTAGGGGTTGTTTCACTATCCTGTGAAAAACTCTGAATAAAGAAATCTTCCAGCTCTGTTGTCGGACTTTTACTGTTAGATCATTTTCACATGACATCTTTGCCACACTTTCAGGCACTTTATAAAATGGTCAACTTCTTCACTTCACTGCGTTCTAGTCAACTACAATTACTTCCTAGGAGGTTTAATCGTTGATTCAGCCTCCTTGTTACTTCTATCAAAGCAGATAAATGTTCTTGCCACTTTTGTGTATGTGAAACAACCAGAGGGGCGAGTAGAACAGAAAGAAACAACATCCCGACTCCCGGGATTCGAACACGGGCAGCCGGATCACAAATCCAACGTGCTAACCACAACACCAAAAGCTCAAGAGCTGTTGGCGTGGTCAGTTTGGCAGCGCTAGAACCCCACTGTTACACTACTCCCCCCTTTCTTTTCAAGATTCGTCCTCGAATCTCCGAGTTCGACATCCCTGTGTGGCACATCCGCTAGCCTGTTACTCACAGGGTCGGCATGGGAACCAGTGAAACAACCAGAGGGGCGAGTAGAACAGAAAGAAACAACATCCCGACTCCCGGGATTCGAACCCGCGCCGAACACGGGCAGCCGGATCACAAATCCAACGTGCTAACCACAACGCCAAAAGCTCAAGAGCTGTTGGCGTGGTCAGTTTGGCAGCGCTAGAACCCCACTGTTACATATGTGCAAGGATACTATATATGGATAGTTCACCTTTATCTGTAAGAGGTTACCATACTGTGTTCGAGGAGGTGCCACATGCACGTAAAGCAGCCTCATTATTCAAAAATTAGGTACCTACTGGCTGCAAATAATGCACCAGTTGTAATACACCAGATTTAACTTTTATCTGTTGCATTAAAAATGGTATTTGGGGTATTGGGGCCCGGCATATTGAAACCACCATTCGTTGAGTTCATATCCCCAAAACAACAGAAATAGGTTACCCCACAGATAAAGGTGAACTTGCGATACCGCAGTCCGGCTTCTATGTTACAATACATGGTCCTGTGTTTACCGGTATATTGAATCCTACCTAGTATTGGGTATGGGCAGCCAAAGTTCTGGGCCAAATAAAACATGTATTCCTCAACACAGGATTTCACTTGAAAATACTTGCAGACAATGTATTAAATATATGCCATAAAATTTTATTGACATTGAAAGGAAGATTGTACGTGGAACCATACACAGTAGAAATGTAGCATAAAATTAAGTACAATGAAATTACACGGTATATGCCACTAACAAAATGACTGATAACTACAAGTTTATGACTTGTAAGAAAGCAATGTACATTTTATTTACATGCAGTTGTGCAATAGGTAGAAGTCTGTTGAATTCATTCAAATCAACCTTGACCCAAATTTGCACCATAGCATGGTCCAGTATGAGTAGTCCATGGGCAAATTTTGAATCAGATGTTAAATGTTACGACCATTGTGGGTATAGGCCGCGAGTGAGTGAGTGTTAAATATTTTAAACCCCCCTGTACCTAGAGCCACTGGGATGAACCACTGTAATCACTGTTCATATAGTACTTGTCAAAAAGAGCTAAGGAACTTCCCTGGTATACTACCAAACATGCATATGCTTTGTACATATATGTATATCTTCTTGATACATATGCTTTCAGTACAAAAGTTTTTCAACTCAGCTAAAACTAGACTGAGGCAAATTTCTTTTTCAGTTATTTTTTCTCTTGAGAAAAATCCCTGCTTGACCATATAACTATGATAATTATTATCCTGATCAGATGACTACGGTTGTCCAATCGTGTGGAGCTGTGGGTGCTCTGTAGGACAGGCAGGTTGGTGGTATGACCTTGATGACAAGATGGCCGTGGCACAGGTTGTATCAGAAGTCCTTGTAATGTTTGATCCTGAAGGCACAGAAAAGTTGACATGTCAATTACGCATGAATAAAGCCGCTTCAAAACTCATAACTAGACTTGGGGTTGAAAAATTGCACAAACAAATCATGCCCCCTCATCCTTTACACCACTTCTTATTTTTTTAATTAGTACCGTAGTGCCCTATGACCCCCCCCCCATATCCACCTATACAGTGTACTGCCCCCCTAGCCTTCCCCCCTCCACCACTGTACAGTAGTGCCCTATGACTGCCCCCCCCTTCACACCCACCTGTACAGTAGTGCCCTATGACTGCCCCCCTCCCCCTTCACACCACTGTACAGCAGTACCCTATGAATGCCCCCCTCCCCCTTCACACCCACCTGTAAAGCATTGCCCTTCCCTGGTTGTTGCCCATTGCCAGGTACCCGCTGTGTGGAGAGAAGTCCAGACACTGCACCCGCTTCACCGTGCTGTCAGCCTCAGGGAAGTTAGAGAACACGCTCAAGGTCGGTAGGTGGACCTGAAGGTCAGATGGAAGGAAAAATCATGTTTAAAACTTCAATAGACATTTTCACAGGTGAAAGAATACATGTACAATTTTTCCAAACACATGTACAAAAATCACCTGGGTACCCCTGAAATTTACAGAATACTGTAAATGCATTTAAGTTTACAGGGATTTAATTTCGCGGTAGCAGGAAAAGGGACTTTTCACGGTGGATTTAAGTTCATGGTGACACCATAGACTGCAGTCTAATACCATAATAGAAAAATGAAACATTTGTCCACCGCGAACATCTTTGCATTTACAGTATTTCCCAGCTTGAAAGTGACTGGTGTTTTGACAATGCACTGGTCCCCCAGAACTCTGCACAGGTATCCACTTACATCACTTAGAAAAGCAGATCCTGTGAAAAGAACTCTGCAACAGACCTGAGTCAGCTTACAGAATCTGATGTGCCCTATTTAGCAGATACTGTCATTCTTGTATAGGACTGTTTAGCCACAGCCGACGCTGTAAGGCTGATATCAATTAGGATTTTACCATGGTCAATATTGACCGAAGCCTATAAATAGTGTACCCCAGCCATGCTCACCAGTCTGGCAGCCTTGAACACCTCGTTGCTGCACATGGCCATGACCTCTCCCGTGTGATTGAAGGTCGTCTGTGTGACGGGTGTGGTCAGGTTGAGCAGAGCCTTCAGTGGTGTCGGGTAAGAGCTGGTCAGGGCGCGCTGTGTGTCGTAGATGTTCACTACCCCACTCTGGGACCTGTAGTACACAAGCATGAATGGGGTCCGTGAATAGTGTCATCAGGAGTGTAAATCACTGTTAAAAATGTTCTTTTTCTACACAACGAGGGAGTTAATACCTAGTCTGCCTGTCAACCTTGTTCAGGGTAATACTGACTGGTTCTACTTTGTGTCGGTGCTGAAGTGGGAAGAATGCGGTCCCAAACATGACTGAGTTTATATCTCACATCAATACCGTTCATGACTGGAGGGAATTTTCTGAACACCAGCTTAATCCAGCAAGTGCCTCTGTTATCCCGAGTCATCCTACAGTTGTGAGATCAGACCGTAAAGTTTGATCCACTCACACCGAGACCCCTACCTTATCAATCAATAATTGTGGTGGGATCTTTTAATATGCTCCAGGTGTGACCCTCCTCAAACTTGGTACTTACCCCGTAGCGAGGTACTTGGAGTTGTGTGACAGAGCGATGGTGGTTGCGTGTGTGCAGCCTTCGTCCACAAACTTGTGGATACAGTCTCTAGTCCCCACGTCCCACACGTACACCTCCCCATCATCTGAGGGGCAAAACAGTCACAACAGGGTTAGGAACAGGTTAAGGTACATCTACCTGTCAATAGTGACAGACAGACATCAGAGCGGGTCCTGGAGACAGCCCTGTTTAAGCCCCAAAATGAAAAAAAACCTTAGGCCAGCCCCGGGAGGTATGGAAATCTGCTGCTGGTCCTACCAGGATTATATCAAAAGAAATATCAAGCTGCAGTGTCTGTATGAAGAAGGACTAATGTCTTCAAGACATAACATGATCTTAAGGAAGCCACCTCACCTCCTACTGAATACAGGTGTCGACTGTCCTTGGAGAAGGTCCCTGCTGAAACATCGCTGTTCATCTTAAGGCTGCTCACACATTCCTTTGTCTGTATAAAAACAACAACAACATAAACAACACCATTACAGGCTGCTCACACATTCCTTGGTCTAAATAAAAACAACATAAACAACAACACCATTACAGGTTGCTCACACATTCCTTGGTCTAAATAAAAACAACATAAACAACAACACCATTACAGGTTGCTCACACATTCCTTGGTCTATAGCATAACAACAACATAAACATAAACAACAACAATACAGGCTGCTCATACATTCCTTGGTCTAAATAAAAACAACAACATAAACAACAACAACATTACAGGCTGCCCAGATATGCCTTTAAGTGTAGAGGCATATCTGCTCAGATATGCCTTTAAGTGTAGAGGCATATCTGGGCATATCTTTAACATCAAGAGAAGCAAAAAATCATTCTTGACTTGGTTGGACTAACGAAGATTTTTTTATTACAAATTTACCACTAAATCACTTCCTTTGAAAACCAATCACATCAAAGATGAGCTTGCTTGGGCTTTACTGTAAATTCATTAACTTTCTATTCTGTAGTTTTTTTGCTGCGTTTTAAATTTGCCATTTAAACATGTCATACATTAGAAATGCACACTCGAAGTATCATGAATTCATGATGGACAGGTCACTGCAAAAATAAAACAACTGCAAAAAGTTTCAAGATTTAGGGTTCTTCTGGCAGTGGAGGCAACAAAAAGTACAAAGTCTACAATGTGTTAACTAGTAAGATATGGAAGACGCCTGTTGGTGTGATGTATGATTGTAGCAGAGTCCTACCTTAGCAGACAGCAGGTGCAGGAAGCCGTTCTTCCCCAGGAACAGCAGGAACCTCCCGTCTGGAGACACTTCGAACCGGGACAGGCTGGTATCGTCTACTCCTGTCATAAACATCAACACAAACATGTTAACTTTCAGTACGCTGACTCTCAAACACACACACACCAACACAAACAGCAGGAACCTCCCGTCTGGGGACACCTCGAACCGGGACAGACTGGTGTCATCTACACCTGTAGAACATACACACAAATATGTTAACTTTCAGTACGCAGACTAACCAACAAACATAATCCAAACAGCAGGAACCTCCCATCTGGGGACACCTCGAACCGGGACAGACTGGTGTCGTCTACTCCTGTCATAAAACATCAACACAAATATGTTAACTTTCAGTACGCAGACTCTCCAACAAACACAACCCAAACAGTAGGAACCAACCATCTGGAGACACTGGTGTCGTATACACCTGTCATAAATATTAATGAAGATAGATCATCAAATCTTTTCTATGTTGATTTTCTGAAACAGCTTTTTTCTTCCAAAATCCAATATGAACTGGTGAGGTCTACAAGGAAAAAAACACATTTTGTACCCGCCCCGCTTCTAACAATCCTCACACCAATAGACTCACCTGTTGCAGCATGAGACAGTTCTGACATGACTCACCTCTTATTTTGGGAATCTTGATGACCTTGCCAGCGATCATGTCATACACGAAGAACCACTTGAAGGTGGATGCAAGGATGACCTCCCTCCCACAGGTGCTGAAGTGGGCCGTCCTGACTGGGAACTTCTCAAGGTGTAACGTCTGGATCTTAGGGTTGTTCCTGCCGTCAACCTGGATGGTCAAGTACATGGACATATAAATGTATCTTTACTGAAATTTCATTGTGCTATTGGTGATTAAAAAGCTGTCATACAGATACAATTTTATTTTACATTACAGATTTGGCAGCACTGGGTCACACAATGTTATGTCTTGGGTTCTCTCACATTTCCAGTAAGAAATAAGCAAACTTTTCACATGAAAACAGAGGAGGAAAACTTGACTCTACTTTCTTAAACTTTGTGTACCAAGGTAGGACAGGACTCTTAATTCTGTTTTCATGTCAATTTTCTCCATTTGTTGTTCAGCATTGTCTTTTAAATTTGAGACTCAACCAATGAATGGCATGACTGTTACAGAGTTGATTATGAGATAAAGTGTTGCACCTGGAAGAGCCCCAGTACGTCCTGTGCTGCAGTCAGACACACCTGTGCTGATGGGTGGAACTCTACTCTTCTAACAGGGCCCTGAAAATGGAAAATACAAGTTTAACATCTCAATTCTTATCTACTAATCAGTTCAGTTTGTTCATTAACCCTGTGAAACAAGAGCCATCCAAGGTAAACCAATATGCTTATGCTTCACTCTTGCCTCTTCCCTATTAATTGCTTTAGCTGTTCTGATACTGGACTAAGTCTAAAGGCAGCAGAGGCTATGGTTCAGGAGCACACAAAATTGAGGCACGGAGTGGATCAAGGGACCAATCCCTGGCCTTGGCACTGAGGTATTACGCAGGTTTGGCTGTTCAGCACACAGCCAGGGCTGCCCAACTAGCCTGCTGATGTGGCCGATACAAATATTGGAATTTGACATGGACAAAATACCCTCTAACCCAGAACCCCCCAATCTTACCTGGTGTGGGTATGTTTTGTTGACGTCGCTGCAGCGTTTGATGTTGATGTTCCCGCGAGGCAGAGCCGAGGACTCGGCCAGCAGGTCTCCTGTGTGCTGTAACAACTCCTCATCACTGTCGTCTGCACAGGGAGGGAGGGGAAATATCTATAAGCATTGTAAGTAGTTTATAGTTATAGACCTTACGAAAGTCGCCGTACTTTTTGTTGTGACAATAAAGATTTCTCTCTTTCTCTGTGAGAATGTACAGTCAAACCTGTCCAAGAAAACCACACAGGGGACACAAATTATTGGTTGCTTCAGTAAAACCTGTCTAAGAGGACCACTCAGGTTTAAGGGCACCTAAAAAGTTGGTGGTCAAACCTGCCAAAGAAGACCACTCAGGGGACCTATGAAATCCTTATGTTACAGTCCACTTGCCCAAGAAGGCCACTCACAACATGTGTTCAGTACATACAAGATCTTTAATTTTTGTGTTAATCATTAACGGGAATATTATCTAGGGGTCAACCGAAATTTGTAACATAGTTGCGGGCAGGCAAATTTATGATGAGTTTGATGTTTGATACTGATAGGTCACTCAATGACGTTACTGTTGCATGTTTGCACAACTAAAGACAGCATAGAAACAGGCTACACTTTTGCGAATGTACATGAAATGATGGTTAGTTTCACAAAGCAGATACAAAATGAACATAAACATGAAGTCGTACCATCTGACTCGTGCTGACGTTTTCTTCCCTGTGACGTTTGCGCCCACGATGGAACATCTGACGTCTTCTCAACCCTGAAACAAGAGAGGTCAACAACAAGGTCAAATCATTACCACTGCCATGGGTAACTTGATGTTTGATTTTTACCCTGAGGCTCTTAGATGTGTGTTAAGATGTGCAAGAGTTGTTAAGACACATCACTTTACTTGTTTAAAACATGCCTGCCTTTATTTTTTTGCTTGTGTAAGTTTTGTGCAAATTTTCTTTTAGGAAAAGTGCATTAAAGAAGAAGAAGATATGCCTCAGTAGTACAAGTAGACTGTCCACATATGGAACCTGGTCTGTTTGGTTCAATAACAAGTTGGTGAGGGGAAGTACGAAAGAATATTTCTCATAGAGATTCTAACTTACCGTGTTCTGTCATCATCATCATCATCATCGTCCACCCAAGCAGCTTCCCGGGTGTCTACGACCCCCAGACTGTCCACATCATCATCAGAACCCTACAGAGGTGAGCAGGAACATCAAAATCACAGTAAGTACCGTAACAATGTTTCCATTTGTGCCCCATTGAATGGGTCTTCTGCTGAAAAACAGGCTTCAAACAGTTGTACCCCCAAAGCCTACCACACACGGCCCCAAGGCTACCCACCAAGTAGAAGTGGAAGAAGTTCCGCACAATGTGCAACATTACATAGCCTCCTAAGGCTTAGGTCACATTTCCAAACCGGAAGTTTATTTGCAAGTTATATATTTACCAAGGAATATACACAAATTATGCCAATGACTAATGAGGCTAAGTTAGCATGTTCAATGTATACTCTGTACTAGCTACGGCCGCGTGGCGCGTTGGTACACCCGATCCCTCGATTTCGAAAGTTAAGCAATGCGCGGTCTGGACAGTACTTGGATGGGGTACCAACCAAGGACGTCCGGTGTGACAGCGATCTCGCCCCCCGTGATCTCGCCCCCCTGGGGGCGAAATCACTAGCGATCTCGCCCCCCCGGGGCGAAATCGCTAGCGATCTCGCCCTCCCCAGCTAGTGATCTCGCCCCCCTACCTCGCCCCCCTTTAGCGATTTCGCCCCCCCCCAAAAAAACGGGTTTACATGACATTTTAGAAGTTGATTTGTATAAATCGCAAAATGCAGTTTCATAATGATATAAGTACACAAGTTTGATACATAAATCCATTCATAGTATCAATATTAACGTAATTACATGGTAATAAGATAGTTGAACTTGTTTCAGACAAGGAGGGTTGGGTCCCTTGTATTCCCATTATTGCATATACCTGAGTCTTGACATAAGATGTATTTCATTGTATTCACCTGTTCTCAAACAACCTATATATCTCCAATATGAAGTCTCTACCATGAAGTGACCACAAAAGAACTATGTAATGTCTTTATTAATTATGCAAATATTAGGTATTAATTAGAATAACGCACATTTTGGTATATGCACCTGGCCAAGGGATATCTTCACCTCCAACATGACTGTTTTTTCTAGTATTTAGGAACTGATGCATTTACCCGTGTTTCTTAAGACTGGTACTTTACCAGTGTTTGTGTAGCATCTAGCAACAGCTATATCAACTTGCGTGTAGATAGTGTTTATAATGAGAAACTATTTTTCACGTGTGTTTTTGTTAGTGCTTTGGAAATGTTTCCAGCACAAGAAAGAAAACACTGTGACAAATTGAAAACATATAGCTGACGTATTCCGTACCATAGACGGTGTTGATTTATACGTTCGCAGTAGCACTGTTTTTATGCCACCTCAGCTGCAAAAATTGTCTTTTTCATTTCAATGTCATGTTTGCACCGAACAATATAGTATCGACTTTCGAGGTATGACAGGCATCTTACGGTACGGTAATAAGGTGCCATAAGGTACCAGGTAACACACCATACACGTTACTTCCCAGGTGCAGTATAGTACCAGGTAGCGCACCTGTAATATGTAATAACCAGCTGCTCTTGGCGGGGGGGGGGGGGGGGGCGAAAACCCTAAAGGGGGGCGAAAACCCTAGTGATCTCCCCCCCCGGGGGGGGGGCGAGATCGCCGGGGGGGCGAGATCGCTGTCACACCGGATTGCTGTAGCCTCTCAGTCTCACGAAGCTTTTCACGAAATCGTCTTCCGGGAGGGACGTAAAATGGGTGGTCCCGTGCTCGAGGAGTTGCCTCGACCAAGTTAAACAGCCTCATTACTCATAATTTGGGTACATACTGGCTGGCAAATACATCTGGTGATTATTATCATTATAACAATTAACATAGCCTCCGTACCTGGCATATATGGGTAGGTCTTTTTTCTGATTAATTACTATTTCTGTTCGCATGACAGATCTTATTGTACACGGTTCTGACAGCTCCAACATGGGTTTGAAAGAATCAGAGGAAGACAAATTGTATACAGTATATTCATATTTATCATACATATACATAATGTATGCTGCCCCCCACCCCCATCTGCCCCCCTCCCCATCCATAGAAAGTACAAGTACCTCCCAAACCATTGAAGAGTTCCAGCACTACCAAATATAGCCTTACCTCCTCAGACGGATCCTCAGACTGGTGTTCTGCGTCTTGAAGTCTGTCTGTCGGCTCCTCCTGCCGTCTTCCCAGGACAAGCTCCTCCAAGGCGGACTCCTCCTTGGCCTTCCGAGCTGCCTTCCACGTTTTCTTGTCTTGGAACGTTCTTAGAACCTTCTTGGGGCCCTCTGTATCTTCTCCTGCATCTTCAGTGCCTTCTCTCTTCGTCCCAGATGTCTCGTCTTTTCTCCGAACAGCCCTTCTCAGCATTTTTGCCGTTTAATCACAGCGGAAAGTGGAGAAATGTGTTGGAACATTCACACGTGTGGTTCTAAGGTCAAAGGTCATATACTATCTCCTACCAAAGTTCCCTCTAATTGCTTAATTTCGTCTGCCTACTTCGCTCCTCTAACGACATTTTCCCTTCAATATAGAACTTTCGAAGGTACGTATAAGGTAAAAAAAGGTTGCATATTTAAATACTTCGTTCGTTCAGGTAACTTTTCTGAATGTAATTTTTGCCAATTCACAGAAACGTTGGTGTGAGACAATTTGGCTCCATTGGCAACGAAAAACAAAGATGGCCGCTACAAGTTCAGCTGGAGCTGCTGTGAATTCTTTCAGTTGATTTATTCGTCAGAGAGAGCGAAATAATCCATACAGGTACGATACTTTGTTTTAAGATATATATCTCCTGTTTTGTCACTGACATTTTTGAGACTGTTATGCGGAGTTTGGTCACAAGTTACGCTACAAATTGATTTATTGTTTTCGTGTCATGTTTTGTTGATAAATCATTGTACTTTGATTCTGTAAAGGGAAAGTGCATAGAGAACAGTGCAGGAAAAGATAACTGTAGATCTACAGTATAAAGAAATCACACACCTGTGTTGTAATTACTCACCTGTGTTATATGTAAGAAGTCCGAGGGGCGAGTAGAACAGAGATAAACAATATATACAAATATCCTGACCGACCCCGGGTCCGGGTCCTCAGGGTCACAATACCAGCAGTCTAACTGATCGAGCCAAAAGCCTGACAGACTTTTGGCATGGTCAGTTAGCACTTCAACCCCCACTGTTACATATACCTGTACAGAAAAAGAACACACCTGTATCACAGTTGCACACTAGTGGTACACCTGTTATTTACTCACCTGTGTTACACCTGTATAGAGAAAAAGAACACACCTGTATGATAATTACACACCTGTGTTCCCACAGCCATGTCGCTGGTGCAGACACCTGGGGCGGAGCCGCCCATGTACCTGCAGAGGCCGTCCTCAGGTAGATCTCAGGTAAGACTCACCTGGACAATACCTCTGCTGGGGGCTCAGTCAGTAGGGGCTAGTTGTAACTCGAGGTCCGTAACTCTAATTAAGAACAGAATTAGAGGTCTGTCGTTTAGTAGCAAAACTTTAAAGGACAAGAACTCCTTACCACAGCTTATGGTCGATGCTAAAACTTTAACGAGTTTAGGACCAGATTGGACAATCATTCGGAGAATATAAAGTACATCACACATAGTATTGGATGAGCAAAGACCAGGATTCTATAGGCATTTGAAGCTGCTTTCTTTCCTAAAAACCTGTATTCAGCCAATCAGGTTGCAATATAAATGAGCAGAAAAAACATTGGGAACGTAAATCTTGGCGGTGGATGTGATGAGAGCAATGTTTAATTGATAGTAGTTAATATGAAATATGCTGGTGACTCAGCTGGTGCTGTCTTGTTTTAGGACATTTCCCACGTGTTGGCAAGCACTTTCCGCGAACTCTTCACGCGCGATGTCGTCACACCCGACACGGTGAAGTATCTGAACACGTCTCGTCATGGTGACGATGTTTACCATGAGAGATACGTGGAAGATCTCAGGAAGGTGAGCTTCTTAATTATCAAGTTAACTTCTTCTGTCATCAATGACACTAACATACAACACAACATCAGAAGGTTGTGTATTTTATACAAACATCTGTATTCATTGAATAGGTGTTATGGCTTAATGCTATCAAGTGTTGGATTTTGAATGTTGAATTTAGGTGTACTTAAAGTTTTACTGAAGAAGATATCTCTTTTCCTAGTCAAATTGCTATTGTAAGCAGCACCCAAAATAACACTGATACAGCCAACAAGAAAAGCTGAAACGTTATCATTTTCAATGAGGGGTCCTAAAATGTTGAATTATACTATAATTTAAAATTTTTTTGTCTTTTCGATTCAGCACCCAGGGAACATATGCTTATATTGTCATATACAAATGGTTCTAAGATATTTCAAATTTTTAATGTACCACGTGGTGTTGCTTGTAGAAATTTGATGTTGTGTTTTCTGTCGGCGTTCTATATTCTTAAATCAACTCTGAAATGTCGCCTCTGTTCAATCAATAAAAGATCAATGAACCAATACACCCTGTCACCCCAGATCCAGGCGGAGCGGGAGCGGCGGATGCAGGAAGTCTCCATGCTGGAGCGACACATCATCCAGGCACGGGCGCGCGCCACCTCCGCCGACGAACGGGCGCTGAACAGGGTCGCAGAGGGCTACAATACCTACCACGACCTGGGGCTCCCACCAGGTGAGAAAATGTCTTAATGCTATGAGTTATCTGCATGTGAATGGCTAATTAAGCTTCAAACTAATTATAATTATTGTAACCTTGTGAAGTAAATGTTTTTAGATGCCATCAGCGGAATATCTTAATTTAGGCCTAGAATAATCTTCATATTTTCATAATACACACAATCTCAGCATTTCAAAATTGTATTTGCAAAAGTCTTACCTGGTATCTAGTGCTGTGTGTCTGTGTGTTACTCTGTGTGCATGTGTGTGTGTGCTTCTGTGATTCCAGTAAACAAAATGCAGAATTGCCATACATCCTCAACCCTCTGGAGTGCTTATAATATTCTAGTTTGTACAGCTTAAAGGATAACAAAGTAATAAGGGTAAAGGTGTGAAGTCTGCCATCTCTGATTACCTCTCCTTGTCCCCGCAGTCCGCTCCCATTTCTGCTACCTGCTGGACAGTGAACTTCTGAAGAGACACGGACTTCTGGTGCCGGAACACTTCTCCACACAGGAGCCGCCTCCGCAGAAACCTCCTGAAGGTATGTCTTAAGAACTTTAGAAAACGCCTGAAGGTATGTCTTAAGAAACTTGAGAAAACACCTGAAGGTACATCTTAAGAAAGTACAGAAACCCCCTGAAGGAATGTCTTAAGAAACTTGAGAAAACACCTGAACATCTTAACAAACCTCAAAAATCACCTGAAAGTAGGCCTTAAGAAACTTCAGAAACCACCTGAAGAAGTGTCTTTAGAAACTTCACAAAACACCTGAAGGTATGTTTTGAGAAACTACTTGAATTAAGGAGTGTCTGTAGAAACTTCAGAAAACCTGTACTAGGTATGTTTTAAGAAACATACGCGGGTTTACTTGTAGGTCTTAGGTGTGTCTTCGTCAAGCATGTCTTCCAATCACTGTACTTTTTCTTCAAAGTATAAACTGATATTAATAAAGTTCTATGATGTTTAAAACAAGATAAAACTGTCTTTTTTTTTCCATCTCCCCCAAACAGCTGTGGAGCTGCCCAACTACGCGCGCGACACCCTCACCTTCCACGAGCACGTCTCCACCAGCCCGGTGGATGATGGGTATGATGACCCAGATGAGATGCCTAGGAAAGAGGTGAAGAGGTCACCCACGACCAGGGTAACCCAGGAGGAGAGCAGGCCCAAAACTGTGAGTGTGGCAGACTGTTAATTGCATGATTGTACCTTTGCTAGAAGGTTTTGTTTTGTTAGCTTTTGCATGTGCACATGCGTTAACGCTTTGATCTGGGCTTCTACATTTTCAACCAGCATTAAACAAAACAACAAAAATCAGAACATCTCAGAATTTTTATTCTACTTTGAAATGATTCAATACATACAATGTAGGTCTAACCTACATGTAGTGTTATAATATGATTGAACAAGGCTTTTCGGTTGTTTTACATAAAGGTAAAAAGATTTGACTTTATTTCAGAAAATTTGGCCCTCACAATACAGTAGATAGTGTTTCTGAGAGTTATAGATTAAATTTCCAGCATTTTCAGAGGGGAGGATGCCCCAGATCCCCTAAATTAGTACTGAAGTCTGCACTGCTTGCCACGTGGCTTTGCAGTACTATCTTGACCTCAGATTTGCTGTGAAAAAACTCTGGCTAGATCACTTATTTGCAAATACTGGATACCGCTGATCTGTGAGACTCACCTAACTTCTTCTTTATTGGATGAAGGAGAATTCTTGTTACACAACCAGTGGGTCCTTACATAGCTTACGTTTCAATGTCTCTCAGACACCTTCGTCAGAGCTTCTAACTGGAGTTCTGCTTCTCACCGCTTCTAATTTTTTGTGCAGATCAAAGAAGGTCTCCGCGAGGTGTGGAAGGAGGCGATGCCGCCCGTGTCTCGAGTCAAGGAGCGCTCCGTCCTGGCCAACCTCGAGGAGCGGCACAACTTCTTAAGGAACCCGCGACACATCCCACCCTCGGCACCCCACGGTGGCAGGACTCTGGTGAAGAAGAAGAAGAAACTGCCCAAGCTGGTGGGAGGGAGGAGTGTGTATGTGGAAGATAGGTGAGATAATCCGTTGACGTTTTTGGTTGACATCGACAACTGTTCTTGGTAAAGACGCTTCTGTTTATTTGTATATATTGTAATTGTTGTCCTCTGGTTGTCTTACTGAATGTAACACGTTTCGTTTTTGTTATTTATGTAGTGGGCCCCCTTGGAAATCAACTTCAAACAAGTTGAAGGGGCTACCCACATGTTTTGAGATGAATAAATAAATAAATAAATCCAAATTGTCTTCAGCCTAAAATTGTCTTACAATACAACATTTCCTATTGGACATCTAAAATGAGCCTGCTAAAATTGTCTTCATTCATGAAAACTAGTGGATGCTAGTCGAAACGTCTGACCGTTTCCCAAATCATATCCAGTTGCTTGACTGAGTGTGTCAGTGCTTTTTGTTGAAAGGTGAGATAATGTTATGATTTTATGGCATCCAAATCAGCACCACTGCATGGGCTGACCATTGTATTGTACTGGTGCAGTCCACTACAAGATTTTGATCCTGCATCCTGCTCTATAGTATACTGTATTCATTGTTATTTCAAAAGCAAACTTACATGGTATTACATGTACACACTATGTTTGTGACATGTCATTGATGATATGAGAGAGAGAGAGAGACAGAGAGAGAGAGATGTAATGTGATGGATTCGGACATTCTTAGACTATGTCTGTTGTCTATAAACATTGTATTCCATACACCAGATATTTTCCATACTCAACATATATCAACTGTGAGCCACTGGAAGTACTAGTTAGTTCTCATATGTATATAAATGAATAGAATATGTCATACATGTAGATTGATGCATACATGTCAATAGTTAATGTGTACTCTGTCCTGTCCTCAGCCCCACAGAAAAGGAGCCAGCGGTAGTCTTCGTGGCATCGCCGTTAGAAGTTGTGTTCAGGCAGTACAGCGTGGGACAAGTCTATGAGGTAACCTTCCTCTCATCTTACATAGAAAAACTCTTTGAATTAAATTTGCTAATCAGTTACTTTCCTTTTCTTGTTTAAGTAGAATATTACCCAATGGGAACATCCTTGAAGCTTAGACAATGATATCAATAGTTTGAAATACAACTAAATCTCTACAATTGCATAAAAACAGAATGATTTACTTCTGGAAGTTTTGAGTGACATCTATCACTCTTCTTCAGGGTCACTAGAATGAACTGGAAGAAACAATTCAATAAAAGTGCAGCTAACTAGAACTACATTGAAGTAAATCTTCATTTTTATCCAGTTGTAAAGATTGTTACAGTATTGTATTTGACTATTGTTTACTTGAATGTCTAACCTTCATGAATGTATCAAAAGTTTGATGTTTGGTAAATTTTAAAAAATGATCCTAACCTGCAAATTCTGGAATTTCTCCATCTAGATGATCCTGGACTTGAAGAATGTGACGACAGCCAGTCGGCAGTGTCGAGTCATTCCTCCTAAGACGTCTCATTTCTCAGTTGGACTAGGTAAGTCATCATACTCATACTGCCTGTCTTATATCCCTCTACTTACACATCACAAAGCGACAAGGAGAAGTAGAGTTCATGTAACACCTGGGTCCAATACTTCTCAAAAGAACATTCTCATTAGCTACGGTCCCAGGTTCCAAACTGGTTGCCATGTTCACTGTGACATCATTTAGCGGAATTTGAGTGGCTTCTCGAGCCTTGTTTTGTGATGAACACTAAGTACAACTCTATGCCGTAAAATTCCCTTTCCTAGCATAGATGACCTTAGCACACGTTGAAAATCACGAATCAACACTCCTCCCCCCAAAGATATAAATGCAGCCACTCTAGAAGTCTGTGAGGATGGCTTAAGTTGAATGGTACTTTAAGAAAACAGTTTTGAAAGTAAACTTGCCTTTGAATATTATTTCATTCTCTGATAAGGTTATTAATAGTGATATTACTGTGTTAAGCAAAATTATTTCAAATGTATTTCAATTTTATCGCAGTACTGTTTTAATTATAACTTGTTCGTCTTCAATGATTCTTGAGCACCTTGTTATTGCACCTTCAATTTTAATGACGGCTTTAATGATAACTAATTGCAATGGCCTGTCACAATTCAGTAATGTCAGTGTCAATGTTGTTGTACATGTATTTTGAAATAAACCAATCATAAAATATATAACTTCCCCCCTCCAGGCCAGTTCCCGGGCGAGCAGGGCACCGTAGCGCCCGGTATGAGCTGCCAGTACACAGTCCGGTTCGCGCCGGACTCGCTGGCGGACTATGACGACTGTGTGCAGGTTCAGACCCAGTCTGCCACGCCCATGTTCATCAAGATCAAGGGCAGAAGAGAGCCCCCTGCCCTCACATGTGAGTACTGCAGGCTCTTAGACAGTTGATAGTCATCATAGTACATATAGAACTTAAGAACTGTTTTTATGTTCAGCCACCATTGCAGCAATTCTTAGAAATGTCTATAAGTACTTAGAAATGTCTATAAGATATATTTTTGTATGTGTGTATGTGCTATGGCAAAAACTACATTGTCAAGATTAACCATGATATATAGAAAAGTGTGCTCCCTCTTACTTATGGCATAGAATATATATATTCACTACAGAGTTATGCAGTTCTGTGCAAAATAACCAGAGTTCTGTGATGTTCTGTTATTTCAGTACCGTCAGTGCTAGATTGCGGACACTGCCTGGTGGGAGGGTGCAGAGTTGTGCAGTTCTGTGCAGAATAACCAGAGTTCTGTGATTTTCTGTGCAGAATAACCAGAGTTCTGTGATGTTCTGTTATTTCAGTGCCGTCAGTGCTAGACTGCGGACACTGCCTGGTGGGAGGGTGCAGAGTTGTGCAGTTCTGTGCAGAATAACCAGAGTTCTGTGATTTTCTGTGCAGAATAACCAGAGTTCTGTGATGTTCTGTTATTTCAGTGCCGTCAGTGCTAGACTGCGGACACTGCCTGGTGGGAGGGTGCAGAGTTGTGCAGTTCTGTGCAGAATAACCAGAGTTCTGTGATGTTCTGTGCAGAATAACCAGAGTTCTGTGATGTTCTGTTATTTCAGTACCGTCAGTGCTAGACTGTGGACACTGCCTGGTAGGAGGGTGCAGAGTTGTGCTGTTCTGTACAGAATAACCAGAGTTCTATGATGTTCTGTGCAGAATAACCAGAGTTCTGTGATGTTCTGTTGTTTCAGTACCGTCAGTGCTAGACTGTGGGCACTGCCTGGTAGGAGGGTGCAGAGTTGTGCAGTTCTGTGCAGAATAACCAGGGTTCTGTGATGTTCTGTTATTTCAGTACCGTCAGTGCTAGACTGCGGACACTGCCTGGTAGGAGGGTGCAGAGTTGTGCAGTTCCTGTGCAGGAATGACGGAGGGCCGGGAAGGTTCTGCCTCATGCCGAAGAAAAACTGGCCGACTGCAAACTACAGGGTAAGAAGCTAGTGTGTTGGTGACAAAGTCCTGTAAAGTTTGAATAACAATATAAAGCAAAAAATATGTTACAGTACAATCTTACAGAACAGAAACTGTATAATACATTGTAAATCTGTTCTGTGGACTAGACCTACTGTTGTGGTCTGTGTGGCCAGAGGGCTATATAAAGTGAGATGGGCACCACCCTACACCAAAAGATGTTTGAAGAATATTTAGTTTTCATGAAGAATATTTAGTTTTCAACTAACATATGACTGTAAGTGTGACAAGCTACTGTGTATTGCATGTAGCTGTGAAGCTGGATTAAAAACTAACCGTTTTATGTTTGTGGTCTACAGAGCATCTCCACCCCCGGTCGTGTGGAGCTCGCCCCGTTCGAGGTGCGGCCTGCTGTCTTTCAGCTCATGCCGGGGGAGGCCATCCTGCTGGAGGTCAGTCGGGTCAGGGGTTATAGGGGTTGGAGATCAGATAGGGGTCAGGGGTTATAGGGGTCGGACAGGGGTAGTGTGTAGGGGACTGTGAAGTCATTTGATTGAATGATTGAATTTATATATTGGGGTTATCTTTTACACAACCAGTACTGTCTCTCAACTTCTTATGTTTTACTAAGTTTCTGACATTGAAACATCAGCAAGTGACAGACAGTATTTGTTGCTGTGAAAAAAGAATATCCTCCAATATCCAAATCGGTCTTCTACCCAGTACCTGATGAAATTACTTTCGGAGGATGAATTTTATTGCTCGATAGTTGTACACTAAGTTGAACCATACAATGTATGGCAACAGGAATGACGCAAGCAGAACAAATTATGCTCTTTTTCTATTCTGAGAACTACAGGAGTATGGATGTAATGGCGGATTGACATAGTGTATGGTAAATGTGTCATACCCCAAATCACTTTGTGATGATTCCCACATGAACGTCATGGAAAATTGTTTCAGCAAGACCCTAGTGACAGGGCTGAAAATGACGGAACATTGAACTCTTACTGGCCATGAGGAAAGTCAATGATTTATGTTAGGTGTTAGAATTATTCTGATTCAGTTTTCTTCTTCCAGATTCTGTTTGCACCAACATCCATCAAGACCTTCAACCAGACTGTCACCATGGTGTGTGACAACTGTCAGGTCAAACACTTTACTGTCAAGGGTAGGTACAGCACAGTACAGTACAGCATAGTATAGTAATGCACATTGCGACAACAACTTTATTCGTCTATTCGAACAAAAGAACAGGGTAAAGGAACAGGCTTCGAACCGGTTAACGGAACATGCTTCGAACCGGTTAACGGAACATGCTTCCAATTTTCGACGGCCCGTTCAATTTAATCAATGGAAGCCCGTGTGATACAACTTCGAAGCCTGCGTGATACGGAAAGTTATCACACGGTCCGGAACACCTGTATCGAATTAGCATAGAACAGTAGACACAGCACCTTTACATGTCTATATATCTCAATGCTGCAGGTGTTGGCCAGACGGCAGGTGTGGAGATGATGATGGTTGCGGGCGGGGAGAGCGAGCCGTTGCCGGGGGAGATCCTTGACGCCACGGCACGACACCTGATCCGCTTCGACTCGGTTCACCCCATGACCTTCGCACAGCGCTCAATGGCCATCCGGAACACAACGTGAGTCCGTACGAGTGTCTGAAGTCACTATATAATTATTCCTTGGTGTGAGTGGTTCAAAACCTTGCTGAACTATCGGCACACATGGAACAAATGTCGTAGTTAGGTCACAAGAGTTAGTGCCATATTGCAGCCACTTCATAAACTTGTGACTTGTAAGTTGTAAGTTCCTTGCTACTCGGCCCTTGGCTGCAAAGAGAGAGTTGTCAGCCTACCCAAGTACAGAGTACCCAAGTAACTCTGTGTTTGTACAGTAATTGATTTGCCATAGTGTAGGTTTGTCTCCGTGGCAACTGTGTGTTTCCGAGGTTACCAATGACATGTTCATGGTGACGGTATGCATGGTAACAGCTTGGTCCATGGTGACCACATTTACTGTTTCCATGGTAACCGCAGGGACGTGGAGCTGCCATTCCACTGGCAGATCGTGAAGCCGACCCTTGAACCCCCCGACCCCGGCGAGGGTGAGAAGGTCTCGGGGAACATCGAGTGTTACCCCGACGTCGGGACGGCCTTCTCCATTATTCCGGAGGGGGGAGTCCTGCAGCCCAGCAACACCGAGGAGTTTGTGGTCACCTTCGCACCTACTCAGGTAAGCAGCCTGGCTGTTGGCATTTTTACAGGTATTACTGGAAATTTAAGATTTTAAAGTGCCCAGATGTTTTAAAGTCATATTTTTCATATGACCAATATCTGTCATTAACTGTGATATTATATTTCTGAACAGAGTCAGAGAACACCACAGACAGCAGTGTTCTGCACATGACCCTGCACCACATCGTTAACCTCTGACATTTGTCCTGTTGTGATTGACCTATGACCTGTGTTGACCTTTGCCCTGGTTCCAGGAGGAGACGAGCTACAACAGTGTCCTGCACATGATCCTTCACCACATATTTAACCTTTGACATTTTCCCTGTCATGATTGACCTATGACCTGTGTTGACCTTTGTCCTGTTGTGTTGACCTTTGCCCTGGTTCCAGGAGGAGACGAGCTACAACAGTGTTCTGCACATGATCCTGCACCACATCCCAGAGATACCGCACAGCGATGAGGACACCACCCCCCGGGACAGGCCCCCCACCCCCGAGGGGAAGGCAGACATACACAGACAAAAGTAAGAACTCATGCCCCACTGATTTAGGGATTTCTATGAAGACAACAGCCCCTTGTACCGGATAGTAAATAAGACACATTGTTGATGAAACGAAAAGGACAGTTCAACTGCCAAACTACGAGATAGCATAAACGATACAAATATATCTCAAAATTGTACCACCAAGTCTTACTAAACAGTGAACACCAACATAAGAAAATCTGTAACATCTTGTTATAATCAGGTTGGGTTAAAAATTCTTTTTTCTATTGCAAAGCACTTTTAGATATCATTGGCTAATTTGAACCTGCAGCCTTTGGGTCTTGAAGCAGGATTACTAACCACTATACCATGGTGAAGGTTGGCAAAGGTCGCATAGCCTTTTTCAGGCCACAATAATTATTATTGTGGGTAGTGTGTCTAAGGCATGGTATTGGGTGGTGGAGCCCATCCCTCTCCTTACACCAAAGTTTACCTCTCCAACTGAATTCAGGTACCTATTTTTACACCTGGGTCGATTGAGAAAAGTTGTGTAAAGTGCCTCGCCCAAGAGAATAAGAATTAAGATTTGTTAGCATGACAAGATTTGAACCCACACCCTGCAGTTGCGCCACGCGACTCTACAGTTGCTACCTTTAGGTAATTTAAACCTGCAAACTTTGGTCTTAAAGCAGGATTATGAACATCTGTACCATAAAAACCTCGCCGTTCCCTCGGCAGGTCCTCCGACTCCCTGGGGTCCCAGTCCTCCTCCAAAGCCTCGGAGGACGGGCTGCGCGTACGCGATGTCATCGCTCTGGAGGTGGAGCTGAAAGGAACGTGCCGGACGTACAACGTGCTGCTGGATCCGTACGCAATCATCGTTCCCGGGCAACTCCTGATGTCCACGCCGCTCAAGAAACACTTCAGGGTAATGTTTATTTGTTTGTTTGTTTATTCATTTGTTCTGCTCGACCCATACGCAATCATCGTTCCCGGGCAGCTGCTGCTCCCCACGCCGCTCAAGAAGCACTTCAGGGTAATGTTTGTGATATCTGATAACAGCTGCACAAAATTCAGCACCATGGACTGGCCAACAGCAAAGTGGTATCTTAGAGTCAGCTGTATTTGACGCAAATCCATTGCAAAATTGCATGTTCAAGTGTTATGAAACAACGTGCTGCTAATTCCCCAAGTGCATTCGTCGACCGCTTGCGCCAATAAATCTAACTAACAAATAAACAAATCTTTATAGATGTCATGAGAAAAGGCTTTCTTCCCCAGATGCTATTGGAGACAATCAGTTGATATTGTCCTTTCCCTTTACCCCGCTGTAAATACTTGCCATATGGCTGCAGTAATACATACCACCATTGTTTTCCCATATTTAACTATTTCCTGTGTGTTTGTACAGATGATCAACACCAGCCAGTGGATGCTATCCTTCTCCTGGGAGTCCCTGAGTGACCCCCACATTCTGGAGGTGGAGCCGCCGGCTGGGCACATAGGTCAGTTTGGGCCACACCAACTCCATTGGCTGGTTCTCGGTTTTGATAGAATGATACCAAAGATCATATAAAAACAGTCTGAGTCGAAGTTGTTCACATATTACGTCGTAATGTAGATTATAGACATCCGGGTAATAAGATATGCCAAAAAGCAGTTACTCAAGCAACTGGATATGGACAGTGTCACTGACGAAAGATAGTGGATACTATCTGAAACTTCTGACCGTTCACATATTTCCAGAGGGTGAATAGAGTCAAATGCCAGTTTTCCTCTAAGCCCTGTTTTTATGTCTCATCCTTTTTGCTCGATTTTCCCTTTAAAGTGCTGAAGAATTATGTAAATACAGTGATAAGGCCTTACTTCATGATTTGAAAAACTGATGCTCTATCTTGAGCTAGAGTTTTAATTATGATTTTTGTCTGTTTTTTATGACCAGTTTTGTACAGTATGTACAAACTGTGTAATGTCAGAGTGGTTATTTTGGGCTTTGATGAGTTTGGCTCTGATAGGAAAAAGGGATCTCGAACCAGTTTAACTGACTGAAGAGCTACTCTTCCACCAGTTGTGACAGAGAAGATAGATGCTATGTAGAATATATACAGGTTCATTGTACCATGGAAATTCCCCTTAGCTCTTTTTGACAAGCACAATAAACAGTACTAGTAGACCACAGCTTAAAGCCCCAGAATAAGGACTGCAACGCTTTACAGTAGTGTAGATGTGGGGTGAGCAATGCAACTGGAAGCAGCCCTGATATTTTGTGGTTGTAATTTTACAGAAGCAGGCGATGTGATGGACATGCAGCTGAGCATCACAGGGGGCCAGCCGGGGGTGCTAGAACATCGACTGCTGTGTCACATCCAGAACAGGAGCGAACCCGTCAGTCTCTACATCAGGGCAAACATCAAGGTACCAGAACCACTTCTGGACCACATGGTCCTTGTTCGAATCCAGCCTTAACTGCACTCTCGCCAAGTGGTTTGGGGTTCAAATCCAGTCTAGACTGCTTTCCTCTGCAAAGGAGGTTTGGGGATCGAATCCTGTAAGCTGGACTCTTCTAGACCGAATGGTTTGGGGTTCAAATCCAGCCAAAAATAGACTCTTTTGGACCAAGTGGTTGGGGTTTGAATCCAGGGAGTTACCTATATAGGTCAAAGGTCCCAGAACAAGTTAGTATAAATTTTATTACCTTTTTTCAACTTCCTGGCTACATGCAAACTGTATGCAAAAATTATATCTGTTGTCTCCATGGGGAATATGAAATAGACAGCTGTATTAGTCAGAAATTTGCAATGATAATGAGTAAAAAGAAGGAATTCGCAGAAACTACCAATATTTCACACAGTTGTAAGAGTTGAGATTTTGGTTCACTATTTTTTCAGGGCCCTGAGGTGATCATCGAGACACCATCGCTAGACTTTGGGCTGGCGCAGCCGGGCGACGTGGTGGTTCGCGAGATCCATGTGCGGAACACGTGCCAGATACGCGCCAAGTGGTCGCTGCAGGAGAGTGCCGCTTTCCTGGAGACTGAGGACGGCACTGTGGTACGTTAACACTGCTTTTGCTTGTTTTCTAAGATTAGCACTGTTGTAAGTTCAGTTCTGTGATGTTTCAGCTTTTGCAACTGTTACCCTCAGCATGAAAAGTCCAGAAAACTAACTTAAGGGTTTACATATCAGTCATAAAAGCCCATTTTCTAGAGGTTAATTGTGTAAGTAAGTCATCATAATGCGCAGTTAGTACTGTAGCTTTCATGTAGTAGACACCAAAAAGTTGGAAGTAAGTACTCCTTGGTTGTGCCTAAAGAACCTTCCTGAACATTGTGATACAGTAATCTGATCCCCACGTGTCCACCCCAGCTCCCCAGTGAGTTTGAGCTGACCCCGTCCTCGGGTGAACTCCCGCCCCTCGGCTCCCTGGCCGTCCGCGCAGTCTTCAGACCCGCGCGGTGCCGAAGCGTGCGTACGGTCTTCGTGCTGATGGTACCCAATGGGCCGGACAGGTGAGCTGTTACCATGGCAACAATGCTGAGGAAGAATACACCTCTGTATCATCTCCAATGAAACTTTTTGAATTTTAGGCACAAAATTGTATTATTCATTGATATGCTGATTGGTCTGTTAGCCTGAAATAGAGGTGTGTAAGAACAGCGCTCATTGTACACACGAAGTCATGTAACTAATTTTGTACACATAAATTGATGACACACATTGTACACATGAATTGATGACACAGAATACACATACACATGAAATGATGACAATGCTAACTAAAGTTTGGGTACAAATTAAGAGATGACAGAGTTTGGATAGTATTGCATAAAGCAACGACCATGTTGCTGCACACAAAGTGATGAGAGAGTACTAGAGTCTAGACTAAGTATAATGTACACATAACGTGATGACCATGTTGTTGCACACAAAGCGATGACAGAGTATAATGTGCACATAAAGTGATGACCATATTGCTGCACACAAGGTGATGACAGTATAATGTACACATAAAGTGATGACCATATTGCTGCACACAAAGCGATGACAGAATATAATGTGCACACAAAGTGATGACAGTATAATGTACGTGTCACATAAAGTGATGACCATATTGCTGCACACAAAGCGATGACAGAATATAATATGCACACAAAGCGATGACAGTTTAATATACACATAAAGTGATGACAATATTACTGCACACAAAGTGATGACAGCCCCCCCCTCCCCAGCCATGTAGGTGCCCAAGTTGAAGTTCAGACCCCGCAGGTGTGCCTGATGTCCTGCCAGCTGGTGATCGATGAGATCTACACGGACGTGCCCGTTCGGCGGGAAATCACGCTGCTCAACCAGACACTACTCGAGACGGACTTCACCTGGGGACAGGTGCGCTGCTTGTTTGTTTGTTTGTTTATGTGTTTATTATGATCGATGAGATCTACACGGACGTGCCCGTTCGGCGGGAAATCACGCTGCTCAACCAGACACTACTCGAGACGGACTTCACCTGGGGACAGGTGCGCTGCTTGTTTGTTTGTTTGTTTATGTGTTTATTATGATCGATGAGATCTACACGGACGTGCCCGTTCGGCGGGAAATCACGCTGCTCAATCAGACTCTGCTGGAGACGGACTTCACCTGGGGACAGGTGCGCTGCTTGTTTGTTTGTTTGTTTATGTGTTTATTATGATCGATGAGATCTACACGGACGTGCCCGTTCGGCGGGAAATCACGCTGCTCAACCAGACACTACTCGAGACGGACTTCACCTGGGGACAGGTGCGCTGCTTGTTTGTTTGTTTGTTTATGTGTTTATTATGATCGATGAGATCTACACGGACGTGCCCGTTCGGCGGGAAATCACGCTGCTCAATCAGACTCTGCTGGAGACGGACTTCACCTGGGGACAGGTGCGCTGCTTGTTTGTTTGTTTGTTTATGTGTTTATTATGATCGATGAGATCTACACGGACGTGCCCGTTCGGCGGGAAATCACGCTGCTCAACCAGACACTACTCGAGACGGACTTCACCTGGGGACAGGTGCGCTGCTTGTTTGTTTGTTTGTTTGTTTATGTGTTTATTATGATCGATGAGATCTACACGGACGTTCCCGTTCGGCGAGAAATTACGCTGCTCAACCAGACACTGCTGGAGACGGACTTCACCTGGGGACAGGTGCGCTGCTTGTTTGTTTGTTTGTTTATGTGTTTATTATGATCGATGAGATCTACACGGACGTTCCCGTGCGGCGGGAAATTACGCTGCTCAACCAGACTCTGCTGGAGACGGACTTCACCTGGGGACAGGTGCGCTGCTTGTTTGTTTGTTTGTTTATGTGTTTATTTCGATCGATGAGATCTACACGGACGTTCCCGTGCAGCGGGAAATCACGCTGCTCAATCAGACTCTGCTGGAGACGGACTTCACCTGGGGACAGGTGCGCTGCTTGTTTGTTTGTTTATGTGTTTATTATGATCGATGAGATCTACTCGGACGTTCCCGTGCGGCGGGAAATCACTCTGCTCAATCAGACTCTGCTGGAGACGGACTTCACCTGGGGACAGGTGTGCTGCTTGTTTGTTTGTTTGTTTTATTTTCTCTATCTTATTCCCCTTTGTTTATTGAAGAATTGGGAAAAAGTAAAATGCCCTTTTCTTAAAAACACACATTTGGAATTAACAAATCAAAAATACAAAAATCAAAATGAAGTTTTAAGTAAAAACACAACACACATGAATTCTGCTAAATATTTGTGTGTCAATCTGCAATACATGTACAGGTTGTTCATGCATGATGTACACTGTGTTTTGGAGTAGGGTTAACAATTTTCAATGTCATAGCATAAAAGTTTGTCTTGTTGGTAAATCCATGGGCCCTGTTCACAGAATGGACCCGTCTACTGCCAAGCGAGGTTAGGCAGACATCTTTGCCTAAGGAGACAGTTGACGGCATCAGTCATTGTTTCCACAGCCCCGAACGGTTACTGGTTGCTCGCTGTAATCCTTGCCTCTTGTGCCAGATAGCGACCTAATATTGCCCCTCTTCCCCCGTTTCACTGATTTTCTTATAATATGATTTTTGTTGCTCTGCCTCCAGCCGGAGGGCCCGCATGCGGAGCGTTGCAGCGTGGAGTTCGGGACCCCCTGCGGACATCTTGGACCTCGGGAGAAGGTCGACATCACTGTCACCTTCACAGGACACACACAGGTAAGCAGGAGAGTTCAAAGGTCAAATTTCCCCCATCACTACTGCAGCTAGCTTACTAGCTTAACTTAAAAGTGATTTATGAAATGTTTTTCGTTTAGTCACATGTTGGAGAAAATATCTGTCTGAGATTTAATTCTACTAGGCATTTGGGGAAATAGAAGATGGCAAAAAGACCTGTATAAGACTATTTCTACGGTTACTTTGCATGTTGTTTTTCGTCCATTTAATTAGTCCTGTACTTGTACTTGATGTTAAGTGTTTTTCTATATATTGTATCTACAAAATTAATTCATTTAGTCAGTCTATTTTGAAACTATTAGGGTTTTACAAAATTAGAGTGTTGCATTTCTGTTGCCTGTTCAATGTGAAATTCATGTGTGGGCACTTTTCTTGTGCTTCAGGGTGAGATCTCGGAGGTGCGGATCCCTTGTCGGATCCAGGGCATGGCGGATCCCGTGTACCTGACCGTCTTCTGCCAGGTGCGGGGGCTCACCGTGTCTTACAACGTCTCCAAGGAACCAGAAATGGAGTGAGTAGCTTTCTTAAAGTTAAAGGGTCCCAGGGGATGTAAGAAGGGTTATAGTGCATAAAACTGCACATCTTGATTTCTGTCATAACCTTAACCCTTAAACTGCCAAACCAGGATATTATCCGGCACACATATACATGTCCTGTGTGCCGCACTCGGATATATCTGGAATAGCGTATTCCCCTGCTGTAGGAACTTTGCGAGCACGTAGCGCACGAACCCCAGAAGTAAGGGACTTTGGCTTGTTTGGGGGGTTCTTTTGGAGGTCAGCAGCCAACCCTGGCACTGTTAGCATTTTATAGTGCTGAAATTCTGGCATTTTAAGGGTTGAAACTTCAAAGTTTGTAGATATAGACTGAGATATTAGTGCCTACCTCGACTTGAGATTCACATCAGATGTTTTTCAACTCCTTGGTGATCACTTGAATATTGTTTTAAATCATTTGCATTTCTCTTGTATTGTTGTAAAGGCTTAAAAAACTTCTTACTAAATAAATCATTACAATGTTATACTATATAGTAGAGTAGATTCATCTGTCAAGCTACCGACATCTTGCACACTGCAGTCATCCCTCAGAAAGACATCTGGAGCCGCATAGTTCAAGTTTTGAACTTTTATTCAGCCTGTCGGCCAAACTAGGTTCGCTTTGTACAGCTTCTTCACTGGCTAGAGGCTAAATGACACAAGTACAATGAAGTTTGCACTTAAATACCTTTCCAGTGCGTTCTGCTCTTTGTGCATACTGCACCTAAATCCTAAAATAAACCATTACCATCATCTACAATGGGTAAGAGTTAATGATATTGCCTTGCCTTGCCTAGTCGACCCCCGGAGGGGACGGGGGTCTTGATATCTCATCAACATTATGGGTGAGTTGCCCATATCTATTCTACTGAAATATTGTCCCTTAGAGGAAGGGCATACAAAAGATATACAACACTGACTATAACAAGGTGCAGCTCTGTCAGAGGTTTGTCAATTATTCCATTTAATGCCACATTTCATGTACATCCTGTACTTAGGCCTTGTGTGTGGGCAGGGCATAACAACACAACATGTTACTAAACGTTCTTCTGACTTGTTATAAGTATCTAGTAGTATTCACAGTCAAATACATGTACAAGGTGACATTTCAATACATTTCAAACAGTTCATGTGAATTATGATTTTGGTTCTACAGGATTGATGCCAACAATTTACAGTGCAATTTATATGATTATTAATTTGTGATCAATGGCTCTTTTAGATGGCCTCTACCATTCATTTTCTATTATTTACAGCATAGGCAAACTAAGGAATATGAACACAATGTAGTACTTGCCATTGTTGTAGTGCTGGTGCAGATTCAGCTGTTTGTTGTACAGTGTTCAGCAGTTCTGAATCGGTTCATTTCAGTCTAATAGTATGTCCACCATGGCAAGGTCTCCGCTTTGTTGCGCCCTGTGCGATGCCATTCCGTGGGCATCGTGGATGATGTAGTGTTGGTTTCCCACCAGAGGCTGTTCATCTGGAGAGAAACTTGGTGTGGCAAGCTATGTCCCTCTTCCTGTAGATTTGGGGCATCTCCTGTTCCACCTTCAAGTTGGTTCTAGTTTCCCACTGGAGACTGTTCATCTGGAGAGAGACTTGGTGTGTTTTGTCCCTCGGACCCTCTACAGGACCTTCCTGTAGGTTTGGGGGATCTCCTGTTCCAGCTTGGTTCTAGTTTTCCACTGGAGACTGTTCATCTGGAGCCAGACCTGGTGTGGCTTGTTCGTTTCCACATGCAGGATCTTCCTGTAGATTTGGGGCATCTCCTGTTCCAGCTTGGTTCTAAATTTAGTTTCCCACCAGAGGCTGTTCATCTGGAGCCAGACTTGGTGTGTTTTGTCCGTCTCCATTTTCAGGACCTTCCTGTAGGTTTGGGGCATCTCCTGTTCCTGCTTGGTTCTGGTTTCCCACCGGAGGCTGTTCATCTGGAGCCAGACTTGGTGTGGCTTGTTCGTTTCCACATGCAGGACCTTCCTGTAGGTTTGGGGCACTTCTTGTTCCAGCTTGGTTCTAAATTTAGTTTCCCACTGGAGGCTGTTCATCTGGAGCCAGTCTTGGTGTGTTTTGTCCGTCTCCATTTTCAGGACCTTCCTGTAGATTATTTGGGGCATCTCCTGTTCCAGCTTGGTCTTCCTGTGGGTCCACACGGTTTCTCCGTATCACGGTGACGAGTGTCTGATGGATGCCTGTCAGCTTTTCCCAGATTGCGTTTCTTAACTCTGCTGTGCGGTAGAGGGTTGCCATGGGGTTGATGAGTGAGTTCAGGGAGAAGGATGAGAATATTACGGGGCCGATCCTGCGAGCGCAGGCATCTGGGTGGCTCATGCACACTGCCATCAGCAGGAGGGGGAGCAGCCAGAAGGCAACATAGCTATTTACAGACAATAGAGAAAGGGCTGATGCTGAGGTCATCTGACTAAATACGACAAAGTTGAAATAATTCAAATTAAAGTCGTACATTAGATTGTGTCCAGTATAGCCTACTGTGCGGTACAGAAGTCCGATGCCTGCGAAAACATCTGCCATCGCCAGATTTGCCAGGAAGAAGTAGACGGGTGTGCGGAGTTCTCTTGTACTGACGATTCCTAAGATCACAGCAGCATTACTGATGATTGTGATAAGTCCTGCCAGCAAGGAGACAATGCCTTCCCCTGTTCCCAGTCCCACAAGGTCCTCGTGCATGGAGCAGGCTTCGTCGGCTTGTGCGATGGATGCGGTATTGTTCTGCATATACCACCTGTAGCAGGACAGCAAGTCTGCAAACTCAGGAGCAGATGTCTGATCAGTGAGCATCCATGGGTCGGAGCTGTTGTTGAACATGGTGGAGCAGATTCTGGTCTGAGGCAGGTTGTGAGATTCCTGACTTGTGGATGACTTTGATGCAGTCTGCAGCGGCGGACTAAAAGGCAAAAATGATGTCCCAGCCAAACCTGATTGCAATGGGCCTGAAAGCAGGACGTAATGACAGCCGTTGTTCAGTGAGACTGTTACCATGGGCAACATGGCATGTGCATCTTTCAAATGGTACTGACGTGTGCATTTTTGCATGTGTTGAAAAGACTTTAATGCTTCTAATATGATGGGTTCTTACTATTGATAATGATAAAAGCTTCATTACTCAGAAAAAGGAAAGATATTATTATAATAGAGTGTGATTATGGTAATTGGCTATTTGATAATTCTTTCAAAGCCATGTGAAAAGAGTTGCCAGTAGTGAATAGATTACTGATATCTTTGCAAATGAAAAAGGGTATTCGCTGTACAGTGGTAGTATCACTGGGAACAGTGAATTATACTAATCCATGAATAGGGTGATCAGATTGGTAAGTACAATAACACTCTCCTATTCAAAGAATTAAAAAAGTCATTGGTTTGAATTCCAGCCTCACAGACTGCATGAAAGCTTCAATTATAGATTAGGCACCACAAGTTGCCGTAAATGCATGTAAGTTCGCGGGGATTTAATTTCGCGGTAGCGGGAAAAGGACTTTTTGCGGTGGATTTAAGTTTGTGGTAACACCATAGACTGCAGTCTAATACCATAGTAGAAAAATGTTCGCGGTAGTTTTAAGTTTGCAGTGAAGTGGTCACCGCGAAAACCGCGAACATTAATCCACCGCGAACATTTCTGCATATACAGTAGTAACGAGTGAATAACACTCCATTCAAACAACAGTACTGGTTGTTAGTTTGAATTCCAACCTCCCAGACATTATTTGCATGAGAGTTATGATGAAAGGCAGGCAGATCAGTTTGCTACAAGCTTTACAGGAAGAGCGTTTTTCTCCTGTTTTAAAATAGATATTTGTTGTAACAGCGATAACATGCAAAGAACAGTTTTGTTCATTAGATCTTTCATAAAGGTTTCAATAAAGGCAACACAGATCAGTAAAGGCTGATTAACGCTCTATTCAAAGAAGACGGTCAAGTACCCCTCAGATACGTCTTGCAAGAAAGTTTCGAAGATATTTCAAAGTTTGCCAGCTTTGCAAGAAGAATGTTTTCTCCTGTGATATCATCATGGGTCCTTGCTAGAATCCGTAGCAAAAATTCCCACCAAGTTTTTGTGCATTACAATCATAACTAATACCTACCTAATACTAAATAATTTTTTCTTTGATACCAGTAATATGCATAATATTTATATATAATTAACATAATTATAGGATAACCAGATTAATATATGATTGGACATGTAAATAATAATAATAACTTTTATTGAAAATTCATGCCCGCAGGCTAATTGCAAGTGTACAAAGAAATACAATAATGATGATAAGAAATCATAATAACTTAAAGGTACGGAACACAATGTCAGGTAATATCCACTTTACATGTTGGAGTAATGGGTTGGAGTTATCATTAAATTGGTGCTTGTTGTACTCTATTCAAGGGTTGAAGATGCAAACAGCGACTTGGTGCTGGATTTCGGTAAGGATGTGGAGATCCACGGCAACCCGCGCAGATTCCTCCACATCACCAACCACACGGCCATCATGGCCCCCTTCTCCATCCAGGTCGACTACTTCCACGCGCGGCCCCCCTCCCCACCCGGACAGAAGGCAGGGGTGTTCCATCCTGTTACCAAAGGGTAGGTGGTATGTAAGGATCGAACATCACAGCGCTGGCACGGCTTTGTTTTGTTTTGTTCTATTGTGTGTGTTATTTTTGTGTTTTTTTTTATTGCATTTCAAATAAACAAACATTAACTCATACGTGGAAGCAGAAATGATTACATAGATAAAATAGAGATAGGAAACACTAATTGAAACAAACTTATTAGATATATTAGATACAACCACGGATCCAAAGATACATAAATTCTATTGCACAATCGTTTCAATTATATAAGGAAATCACAGCATTTTTTACACTCTTATGTTTCCATTCTTAGAATCTTAAAGAGGTAGAGCATTCTGTTATACAAATTATATTTCACATGAGGAGCTAGAAGGTTTTTTTACAGTAGTGAGTTTGCCTCCCAATTCGACTAATTAACTAAAAGCAACTGGAGTCGAAAACCGGGGAGCGAGTCTCCGTGCGCCTCGCTTCCCGCGGACGAAACACAGAATGAGAGCCCCGGTGTCGGTGGGCGGAAGTGTGAATAGGCAAGGACGGACACGCGGTGACCACGTGTGAGGTCAGACAAAGACCGGGGACTGGGTTGTCGTAAATTAATAAAAATGACATCACTGACATTTTTCCACCATTTTTATTTCATGGCGAACGTTCTAAATAGCATAAGAGGTCAAAATTAATCTCCATAGATTTAAAAACGTCAACCTCAGCAGGCTGAAGGTTACAGATGTACAGTCAAACCTGCCCGAGCGACCACCTCTTCTCAGCGACCACCTGGCCATTTCGACCGCTTTTTCTCTGTCCCAATTTATTTTCCCATTGACGTAAGCATTATGCAACCTTTTCTCAACGACCACCTGGCCAACGCGACCCCGACCGGCCCGAATTGGGACCCATAACGACCGCATCATTTTCAAAATTGAGGTTTTCATCGATTTTTGATGATAACTAGCGCGATTTTGTGCCGAAATCGGCCAGTTTGCGTCGGATTTTGGGGTTAAATTTACAGTTTACAGTGTGCGTGTTGTATTTGACATTAAAGACCTCGCTTCTTTGCGTGCGTGCAGTGTGCTTGCTATTTGTCATTAAACACAACGGAAACCATTTATACTTTGCATCGGTCATGTTTTGAGTCAATACTCTTTTCAGCGACCAACTGTCCAAATCGACCGTTTTTTTCCGGTCCCCCAGGTGGTCGTCTTGGGCAGGTTTGACTGTATTCCCTTTCTTGCCCCCCCCAGTTCCAGACGTCAGCTCCTGGGCCGCACGCCGAACATCGCCGATCCGCTCAGCAAGACGCCGAGCAAGTCTGCGGTGGACTTCTCTCAGGCGCTGCTTCGGGACGGGAAGGGCGCGGCGTTCCTCGTGCACCCCGCCGCGGGCGTGCTCATGCCGTTCCACACCGTTACCGTGGAGATAGCCTCCTACAGCGACATCTGGGGGGAGTACCGCGACCAGCTCATCTGCAAGGTACGACCAGGAAATGATTCATTGATGGTTTGGATAGTGATTGATTTTTGATAGGTTGATAGGGAATATCCAAGGAATAACCAGGTTAGATGCATGTATTATAACTTTGCTATAGGCATGACCACAGTGCTGAAATGTCTATTGTTATTGGACATTGATGTTTTGTGAGTTTACCCAGGTGAAAGACCTTGTGCCAGCTTAGATGCATGTATTATAACTAGTTTGCTATTGATATGGCCACGGTGCTGAGATGTTTGTAGTTGTTGTACATTGATTTGATGCTTGTTTATCCAGGTGAAAGACCTTGTGCAAGCTTAGATGCATGTATTATGACTTTGCTATAGGCATGACCAAGTTGCTGAGATGTTTGTAGTTATTGTACATTTATGTGATGTGTGTTTATCCATAGATAAAAACCTTGTGCAAGCTTAGATGCATGTATAACGACTTTGCTATTGGCTTGACCAAGTTGCTGAGATGTTTGTACTTATTGTACATTGATTTGATGTGTGTTTATCCAGGTAAAAGACCTTGTGCAAGCTTAGATGCATGTATTATAACTTTGCTATTGGCATGACCAAGGTGCTGAAATGTCTATTGTTACTGTACATATGTTTTGTGTGTTTACCCAGATGCCAGACCTTATTCCAGCTTAGATGCATGTGTTATAACTTTGCTATAGGCATGAACAAATGTTTGTAGATATTGTACATTGATTGGATGTGTGTTTCTCCAGGTGAAAGACCTTGCGCCGGTGTCCGTCCCCATACGCATGACCGTCGTCGGCTGCCCGCTCAACTTCCAGATGACGGCGGCGTTCCGAGACCAGCAGCCTGTCGTCCGGTACGGGACGCACGTGTCGGGCGTGGCTCCGATCGTGCGGAACATGCGCGTGAACAACCCGTGTCCGCACGACATCCGCGTGGACTGGCAATCCTTTAACTACGGACAGCAGGACACACAGCTGCTGGACCTGATGGTGAGCTACGGACAAGCCTTCCCACGGAGGGACCGGAACGGGGAGGAGATCGTGCCTCCGGAGGTTTGTTTGTTTGTTTGTTTGTTTCTTTATTCCTCTTGGCGACAGTTGGATAGCCTCTTAAGTCATGGTTATCTACGGACAGGCCTTCCCACAGAGGGACCAGACCAGCATGTTATTAAAAAGCACATATCAAAAATGAAAGTTGTAGGGTGGTCTGTGTTCATTCATTTAGGTT
>NC_049989.1:21469281-21471836 GCF_000003815.2 Branchiostoma floridae | reverse complement strand
TGTGTGACCTTGTGCAATGTCTGCAGGGTTAAGGAGCCTCCAAGGAGGCAGTTTGAGACGCCCGACACCCTCGGCACCACGCCTGCTTGGGGGAAGTAGTAGAGGAGGAGCCAGCAGACTCCCCACAGGAGGAGGCCCCAGAGAGAAGAAAGGTCGTCCTGGTTAACCTACGACCCCACGAGGGTCAGAGGGCAAACCAGCCATATGACATCACCCCCAAGCAGCTGGTGATTCAGGCCCGTAGCCATGGCAACATCAAGGTGACCTTCACGCCGCTGCATAACCAGGATGTTGAGACCGGCATCGACTGTAATGCCTTCGCTCTGGGCTTCATGAGTCTGGACAGCAAGGTGGGAACTTGTTTTCATAAATTTGTGCTTTTTCTTATATTGTGAATGACAATTTCATGACATACCGGTACTTGAAAACCACTGTGAACAAATCATGTCAAGATGTGATAATTATAAAATTCTAAAACGTTTAAAAGAAAGAGGTTTAGTAATACTGTATTCAGCCTGGCAAAACTTCATTATTCTTTAACTTTTGGTTTCAGAGAAAAATTCAAGCCAAGCATTCCTCTGATCTTTACTATATGTCATTGCTATGGTAACACGTGTTCCCATGATGCTCTCTGTCTGCAGGTGGCCCTGAGCGTGCCCGGGAAGGTGTCGCGGGTTCAGGGGTATCACATGACACCCCTGCGGCTGGAGATGACGTCTCACGTCAAACCGGCGCAGCTGACCCTGGAACCGGCTGACGAGGAGGGGATGGTGTACTACACGGCAGCCAGCGACCTCATGCAGCAAGGACAGGTCAGGGTCAGGTCAAGGGTCGGGTTAGCATCCAGTGTAGGTGAGGGGGGATTGTGTACTACACGGCAGCCAGTGACCTCATGCAGCAAGGACAGGTCATGGTCAGGTCAAGGGTCAGGGGTTAGCATCAGGTGTAGGGTGATCCTGAGGAGGGGATTGAGTACTACAGGGTCAGGGCTTATAGTTGACATCATAAAATATTTGCAAATACTGTTAGAAACTACTTCCTAAGTCCCAAGTGATATTTAATCATCTCTTTAGGGACTCAAATACTGTCCAAAAACTGTCCAAAGTGATAAGGAAAGCTTGCTTTTTCTTGCTCTTTTTGGAAGTAGAAATGAGAAGCTTACTGTGACTCTTTTTCCATGAACAGCTGTCCTCAGAGTTCCTGAAGACGACGTCGTGCACGGTGACCAACAAGACAGAGACCCCACTCCAGTTCCGCCTGGTCACGACCCCGCCCTTCCTGCTGGTCGGGGTGGAGGTCGCAGGGGTCAGAGGTCGGGCCTTTGCTCGTACTCAGGCTAGCGGCTTCTACACACTCAACCCCAGGCAGAACATGAAGGTACATCATCTTTAAGATAAATGAAAAAAAAATGAAATATTTCTAACCGTGACCTTTTCTCTTTGACCTCTTACATCTCTTTTGCTTTTGACTTCTATTAAAGCACAATACAGGTGTTAACTAGCCATTACATAGTTTGAATTTGTTGCAGGTTATTCCTCTGACATTTGTCGCAGGATGTCCCTTGTACCTTTGACCTATGTCACAGGCCATTTCTTTCACCTTTGACATTTGTTGTAGGTCACTCTTTAATCTTTTGCGTTTTGGTATTGCCAGGTGAGCATCGCGTTCCGTGTGAGCATGGACCTGGTGCATCTGGTGGACAAACTGGCGGGCTGGCGGGAGGGCGACAAGATGTGGCTGACTCGGCACGGGGGCGAGCGGAGGCTGCACTTCACCCAGAACATGGTCATCGAGTTCAACAATGGCACAACTCAGGTGAGCCTTACACAGAACATGGTCATCGAGTTCAACAATGGCACAACTCAGGTGAGCCTTACACTAACTCAGAACATGGTCATCGAGTTCAACAATGGCACAACTCAGGTGAGCCTTACACTAACTCAGAACATGGTCATCGAGTTCAACAATGGCACAACTCAGGTGAGCCTTACACAGAACATGGTCATCGAGTTCAACAATGGCACAACTCAGGTGAGCCTTACATAGAACATGATCATCGAGTTCAACAATGGCACAACTCAGGTGAGCCTTACACTAACTCAGAACATGGTCATCGAGTTCAACAATGGCACAACTCAGGTGAGCCTTACACTAACTCAGAACATGGTCATCAAGTTCAACAATGGCACAACTCAGGTGAGCCTTACACTAACTCAGAACATGGACATCAACATCGACATAGCTAAGGTGAGCCTTACACTTACACTGAACATGATCATCGAGATCGACAATGACACAGCTCAGGTGAGACTTACACTGAACATGATCATCGAGATCGACATTGACATCGCTAAGGTGAGACTTACACTGACACTGAACATGGACATCGACATCGACATTGGCACAGCTAACGTTAGACTTACACTGACCATGATCATCGAGATCGACATTGGCACCACTAATGTTAGACTTACACTGACACTGAACCTGAACATCGACATCAACAACAGGACAGCTTAAGTTACACTTACACTTACACTGAACATGGACATCGA